>NC_074695.1:17940985-18098598 GCF_029448725.1 Salvelinus fontinalis
TTATTGTCCCTTGAATCCAGGGGAGGGTTCAGGCTTTTATAAAGATGCCACATATCATCCTAACTATATCGAAACAACATTGTCACTGCACAAGAGGGAATGCTCGATTAAATCAATACCCAGTTTGTTATTTTGTTACGTATTTATTGGTCTACTTTTTTAATAAATTGTTTCTCACTTTTGGACATCCCATAGGAATGTGTATTAGTCAAAATCCCCAGGATATTTCACTATTTCATCACTCTGACAGAGACATTTTTAAACAGACCGTTTGTAAGACACGACTTTGAGGCATAAATCTGGGAGTTGTTGATTCCTGTCTCTGGCAGGAATTTCTATAGCAATTAACTTCCATGTGGTATAGGGAGGGGTTAGGAGGGGGTAGGGAAGGGTTAGGAGGGGGTAGCCAGGTGGTTTTAGGGGAACAAGGGGGCTCCTCTCCTCATAACTACACTATAATTAAAAGGGAAACTATTGGCTCACGATTTCCTGTGTCTATTTTTGCAGGTGTGCAGCTCTGATTATGTGAGAGGGATGACAATCACTCCAACCTTGTTCACTTTATATGCTAATGAACTCTTCAGGAATTACTACATTACACTGGTAATGGTAGTCCTACATTTTCTCTAGAGATTGAAATAGTAACTATTGACTTCTTACATCCTTTTACATATTCACATCTCAGCCTCTCTCTCTCTCTCTCTCTCTCTCTCTCTCTCTCTTGCTCGCTCTGTGTCTGTCTCTGTCTCTCTGTCTCTTTCTCTCTCGCTGTCTCTGTCTCTCTGTCTCTCTCTTTCGCTCTCTCTCGTTCTGTCTATCTCTCCCTCTCTCCATCTGTCTCAAAAAGTCTATATGTTTCTACTATGTTCCACCTCTGTTCCACCTCTCTGTTCCACCTCTTTGCCATATCCTAGTGTTGTGTTCTCTTTAGTGCTCTCTTGAACCCCTTAATGCCTCAGTGTTAAGCAGCTCTCACTCCACAGCCTTCTCTCCTCTCTGACTGTCCCACAACATCATGGAAAGGAATGACATCACAGTCACACTGACTCTTTTATGTCTCTGTGTGAGTTCTAGATTGTTCCATATTATTTTCCTGCCAATCAACACAATATATTCCATCCACCAAAATAGAACTAAACCATTTTTTCCCATAGGCACTCAGTACTGTATGTGAAGATGTTGGATTGATGTATGGTGTTGAAAAAAAGGCTTAATTGTCTGTTGACACTCCATGGCATACACATCCAAAGGCAATACCTTTCTCTGTGAATGATGATATATTCAAGGTAGTAGTTATTTATTATTATGGCGTGACGTTGTTGTAAGAAAAATATGCATCTGTGTTGCCAGGCTTGTAGAAGAACCCACGTGAAGTTAGTTTGACATGATGGAATGTAATGACAGTCCAGAGGCAGTGTGTGACAGTATGGAGGCAGTGGATGGATCAGCTGTCAGTCTGTCAGGGGTAACGTCTAGATGCCCGTAACAAGTTGCTGTATAGGGAAGGGACTCTGTGCTTATTAACTGTGTTTACCATATCTATTTCACACCCAGCTAAGTCTTTCCCACATACAAGGTCATGTTACACTCTCTTATACCATGGCATTGTTGAATACTCATTTCTGATTGGTTTGAAAAGCAATCTAGAGCTTGCATTATCTTAGCAATAAGCCCAGAGGGGTGTGGTATATGGCCAATATACCACGGCTAAGGGCTGTTCTTACGCACAATGCAACGCAGAGTGCCTGTATACAGTCCTTAGCCGTGGTATATTGGCCATATACCACAAACACCCGAGGTGTCTAAATGCTATTATAAACTGGTTACCAACGTAATTACAACAGTTACAGCATGTTTTGTCATACCCGTGGTATATGGTCTGATATACCACGGCTGTAAGCCAATCAGCATTCTGGGCCCACCCAGTTTATAAACTCTTTTATACCATGGCATTGTTGTATACTCGTGTCTGATTGGCTTGAGGGACATTCTAGAGCATGCATTATTTCCCTGTAACGCACAGTATAATTGCACGGTATAAATCAAAGGATATGAAGTTCATTCTTACATGTTCTTGTTTTCGGTGCGTAACTGGCAACAGGGAAGTCAGGCGCAGGAGAGCAGAAATGGGTAACTGCCGGAGCACTTTAATGATGAAAAAAAAACGGCACCCAGAACAGCAAAATACGGGTTGAAACAACCCGTCGCCAACCAGTCAGAAATGCACTAAACACTTACAACAAACAATTCCACACACAGACATGGGGGGAACAGAGGGTTATATACACGTCAAATAATGAGGGAATGTAAAACAGGTGTGTGGGAAAACAAGACAAAACAAATACAAAATGAAAGGTGGATAGGCGATGGCTAGAAAACCGGGGATGTCGACCGCCGAACGCCGCCCGAACAAGGAGAGGAACCGACTTCGGCGGAAGTCGTGACAGTTCTATTATTGAGGTTGCTTTTGATCATGATCTTTTTGGTTTGGTTTATAAAACCTGTTAGATCTTTATCCATATGTAACATGTCCTTAAAGTGGTCACATGTGATTAGAACATTCTAGAGATGAATGTTCCATGCAGACTTTTGGAAAACAGAATATGTTGACTAGGTTTGGTTACTGCCCAGCAGGACTTTTGTTGTTGTTGAAAAATGTAAAGCTTGATTTAAATAACATCGTTGCAACTGTAATGGGTGTGTGTCGGTGGCAAGGAAGTCAGGCGCAGGAAAACGAACTTGGTATAAACGGAGTCGTTTAATAAGTGATCATGAAACTCCAAAAACCAAAATCTAGAAAAAAATACATAAGTGGGTACAAAACCCGTCACACACCGACACATAACTTGCACATAACATACAATAAAACAATCTCCGACAAGGACATGAGGGGAAACAGAGGGTTAAATACACAACATGTAATTGATGGCATTGGAACCAGGTGTGAAGGAAGACAAGACAAAACCAATGGAAAATGAAAAATGGATCAGTGATGGCTAGACCGCCGAACACCGCCCGAATAAGGAGAGGGACCGGACCGACTTCGGCGGAAGTCGTGACAACAACCAGTGAACAACATGTTGTGTCAATCAGTTGTACCTAGTTCTAATCTGATTGTTGTAAACTGGTTATTATTATGTCATTTCAACCAGCTTGGAGATCCTTTAGGAGTGCGCCACTGTATGTGTGATCCTAACCATGACATATGACCCATGACCCATGACCCATGACCGAAGCTTCCGCCTCAGGTTCACATATACTTCACAAGGTTGCCCTTGCATTATAATTCCAATAGTTGCTGTAACTCAGACATGGTTTATGATGTTTCATTTACATTTTGGTTATTATTAGTCAAAAAAGATATGCATCATTGGTAACAACAGACAGGAGTAGGCAAGTCTGTGATGGAAAATAAATCAGAGAAGTGATTTGATGATGGTGCCAAGCATCCGTTTCCTCTGCACATGCATGGTAGATATTGGCTGCGTTCACCAAACTAGAGGCTGTGAAGTAGAGATATCTGTAACGGTCCTGACCTGTTTTATGTTGTTTTTGTATGTGTTTATGGTCAGGGCGTGTGTTTTGGGGGGGCAGTCTATGTTTTGTATTTCTAGGTTGGGTTTTTGTGTTCGGCCTGGTATGATTCTCAATTAGAGACAGGTGTGTATCGTTTGTCTCTAATTGAGAGTCATACTAAGGCAGCCAGGGTTTCACTGGGGTTTTGTGGGTGTTTGTTCCTGTGTCCTCACAGGACGGTTGAAGGTTAGTCACATTTGTTGTTTTGTAGTTTTGTAGTGTCTTGTTTGCTGTTGTCATTAAAAGATGGCTTATTTCCCTCAATCCGCATCTTGGTCCTATCCATGCTCCTTCTCGTCTAAGGGGGAGAACAACAATGACTGCCTTTACAGAAACACCCACCATAACAGGACCAAGCGGATTGAGGAGAGAGAAAAGGAACTAAAGCACTGGACACAGGAGGAATGGTCTTGGGAGATCATGGACGGAAAAGGACCCTGGGGAAGGGTTGGAGAGAATCGCCGCTCTCGGGAGGAGAGGAAGGCAGCCACAGCCCAGGAGCGCTGGTATGAGGAGGCAGCACATAGGAGAGGCCGGAAGCCCGAGAGGCTCACCCAAAAAATTTTTGGGGGGGGGGCTAAAGGGGAGTGTGGCGAAGCCGGGTTGGATACCTGAGCCAACTCCCCGGGCTTGCCGTGGAGTAGGAGGGCGTCGTACTGGTCAGACACCGTGTTATGCGGTAAAGCGCACGGTGTCCCCAGTACGCGTGCTTAGCCCAGTGCGGGCTATTCCACCTTGCCGCACTGGGAGGGCTAGGTTGGGCATCGAGCCGAGTGCCATGAAGCCGGCCCAACGTATCTGGTCTCCAGTACGTCTCCTCGGGCCGGCGTACATGGCACCAGCCTTACAGGTGGTGTCCCCGGTTCGCCTGCAGAGCCCAGTGCGGGCTATTCCACCTCGCCGCACTGGCAGGGCTACGGGGTCCATTCAACCTGGTAAGGTTGGGGAGGCTCGGTGCTCAAGAGCACGTGTCCTCCTTCACGGTCCGGTATATCCGGCGCCACCTTCCCACCCCAGCTCAGTACCACCAGTGTCTACACCACGCACCAGGCTTCCAGTGCATCTCCAGAGCCCTGTTCCTCTTCCACGCACTCTCCCTATGGTGCGTGTCTCCAGCCCGGTACCTCCAGTTCCGGTACCACACACCAGGCCTAGAGTGCGCCACGAGAGTCCAGTGTGCCCAGTTCCTGTTCCCCGCACTCGCCCTGAGGTGCGTGCCCTCAGCCCGGTACCTCCAGTTCCGGTACCACGCACCAGGCCTATAGTGCGTCTCAGCCGGCCAGAGTCTGCCGTCTGCCTAGCGCCAGAGCCGTCCTGCCATGACCAGCCAGAGCCGTCCTGCCATGACCAGCCAGAGCCGTCCTGCCATGACCAGCCAGAGCCGTCCTGCCATGACCTGCCAGAGCCGTCCTGCCATGACCTGCCAGAGCCGTCCTGCTAGGACCTGCCAGAGCCGTCCAGCCAGGACCAGCCAGAGCCGTCCTGCCATGACCAGCCAGAGCCGTCCTGCCATGACCAGCCAGAGCCGTCCTGCCATGACCTGCCAGAGCCGTCCTGCCATGACCTGCCAGAGCCGTCCTGCTATGACCTGCCAGAGCCGTCCAGCCAGGACCTGCCAGAGCCGTCCAGCCAGGACCAGCCAGAGCCGTCCTGCCATGACCAGCCAGAGCCGTCCTGCCATGACCTGCCAGAGCCGTCCTGCTATGACCTGCCAGAGCCGTCCAGCCAGGACCTGCCAGAGCCGTCCAGCCAGGACCTGCCAGAGCCGTCCAGCCAGGACCTGCCAGAGCCGTCCAGCCAGGACCTGCCAGAGCCGTCCAGCCAGGACCTGCCAGAGCCGTCCAGCCAGGACCTGCCAGAGCCGTCCATCCAGGACCTGCCAGAGCCGTCCAGCCAGGACCTGCCAGAGCCGTCCAGCCAGGACCTGCCAGAGCCGTCCAGCCAGGACCTGCCAGAGCCGTCCAGCCAGGACCTGCCAGAGCCGTCCAGCCAGGACCTGCCAGAGCCGTCCAGCCAGGACCTGCCAGAGCCGTCCAGCCAGGACCTGCCGGAGTCCCTAAACCAGGACCTGCCTGAGTCCCTAAACCAGGACCTGCCTGAGTCCCTCAGCCAGGACCTGCCGGAGTCCCTCAGCCAGGACCTGCCGCCCCTTGTCCCGGTGCTGCCCCTTGTCCCGGTGCTGCCCCTTGTCCCGGTGCTGCCCCTTGTCCCGGTGCTGC
Source organism: Salvelinus fontinalis (assembly GCF_029448725.1). Taxonomy (NCBI): domain Eukaryota; kingdom Metazoa; phylum Chordata; class Actinopteri; order Salmoniformes; family Salmonidae; genus Salvelinus; species Salvelinus fontinalis. Next base: position 17,946,781 of record NC_074695.1, read on the forward strand.
CCCTTGTCCCGGTGCTGCCCCTTGTCCCGGTGCTGCCCCTTGTCCCGGTGCTGCCCCTTGTCCCGGTGCTGCCCCTTCTCCCGGTGCTGCCCCTTCTCCCGGTGCTGGCCGCTCATTTAGGGGATGTTAGTTTTAGGGTGGTCATTGGGAGGGGAAGACAGAAGCGGGGAGTGACTATGGTGGTGTGGGGACAGCGTCCAGAGCCTGAGCCACCACCGTGGTCAACTGCCCACCCAGACCCTCCCCTGGACTTGGTGCTGGTGCGCCCGGCGTTCGCACCTTGAGGGGGGGGTTCTGTAACGGTCCTGACCTGTTTTATGTTGTTTTTGTATGTGTTTATGGTCAGGGCGTGTGTTTTGGGTGGGCAGTCTATGTTTTGTATTTCTAGGTTGGGTTTTTGTGTTCGGCCTGGTATGATTCTCAATTAGAGACAGGTGTGTATCGTTTGTCTCTAATTGAGAGTCATACTAAGGCAGCCAGGGTTTCACTGGGGTTTTGTGGGTGTTTGTTCCTGTGTCCTCACAGGACGGTTGAAGGTTAGTCACATTTGTTGTTTTGTAGTTTTGTAGTGTCTTGTTTGCTGTTGTCATTAAAAGATGGCTTATTTCCCTCAATCCGCATCTTGGTCCTATCCATGCTCCTTCTCGTCTAAGGGGGAGAACAACAATGACTGCCTTTACAATATCTAAACTCCCTCAGGTAAAGGGTTTCGACATGCCTACAGTCTGCCCATTGAAGTTAAGATCCAACAAGCCTTTTATCAAACAAACATTTTCTCAAATATTTTTCTTTCTCTGTGGGAAATGAAAAGCAGCCCTAGTCAGGGTGAATTCAGGTTGAATTGTAAACATTCAAATTTTTTCATCAACTTCTATCAGAAAATTTAAACCGGCTGAGAGGTTGGTTTACTTGAATGACAAACAGAACATCTTGGTTTAAACACAAGCTACGTTGTGTAGTAACTGTTTCAGTTGAAAGGGAACAAAAATACACAGCAACACACTTCCAATATGTCACTACACAGAGCAGGATATGATGGGGCAGCACATGTTTTGGTTGAATGACAACAGAAATACACAATAGTGAACAACTTAACACAAAAGCTCCTGCGATGGCACCCTGTACATACTGCACACATACAGGTAACTGCCAAAATAAAGTGAACACATGTAAAGAAGGGATACAAAGTCTACTGAAAGCAGGTGCTTCCACATCAGTGTGGTTCCAATGTTAAATAGGGAATTAACATCTCATCATTAAGGTCATGTATAAAAAAGCCCAGTTGCCCATTATTTTGTCTACCATGGCTAGAAGAAGAAATCTCAGTGACTTTCAAAGAGGAGTCACACAGAAGCATAGAGTGTGTGTGTGTGTGTGTGTGTGTGTGTGTGTGTGTGTGTGTGTGTGTGTGTGTGTGTGTGTGTGTGTGTGTGTGTGTGTGTGTGTGTGTGTGTGTGTCTCAGTCACCAGATCTCAACAGAAATGAACACTTATGAGAGATTCTGGAGCGGCGCCTGAGACAGCGTTTTCCTGCACAATGAACAAATCACCAAATAATGGAATTTCCCATGGAAGAATGGTGCCGCATCCCTCCAATAGAGTTCCAGACACTTGCATACATTTATGTCAAGGAGCATTAAAGCTGTTCTGGCGGCTCGTGATGGCCCAAAACATTATGTTGGTGTTTCCTTTATTTTGGCAGTTACATATAGATGCTCCGTGTAATCACTAGCAGTGGTTTGGTTTCTATCTGTTCAGTAGAAACCACTGGTTGGGTGGTGCAGTATGGCTTCCTGAGATGCTGTGATTTAGAGGGATTCCAACGCCTCGGTTGAGACACAATTGTTGTTTTGCTCACAGAGGATTTGATACCCTTTATTTGACGGACATAGGACCTGTGGCAACAATTTGCTCTCTCTCTCTCTCTCTCTCTCTCTCTCTCTCTCTCTCTCTCTCTCTCTCTCTCTCTCTCTCTCTCTCTCTCTCTCTCTCTCTCTCTCTCTCTCTCTCTCTCTCTCTCTCTCTCTTTCAATTTCAATTCAATTTAAGGGCTTTATTGGTATGGGAAACATATGTTAACATTGCCAAAGCAAGTGAACTAGATAGTAAACAAAAGTGAAATAAACAATACAAATTAACACTAAACATTACACCCACAAAAATTTCTTGTGGCAGCAGGTCACAAATCTTGCTGCTGTGATGGCGCACTGTGGTATTTCACCCAATAGATACGAGAGTTTATCAAAATTGGATTTGTTTCGAATTCTTTGTGTATCTGTGTAATCTGAGGGAAATATGTGTCTCTAATATGGTCATACATTTGTCAGGAGGTTAGGAAGTTCAGCTCAGTTTCCACCTCATTTTGTGGAAGTGTGCACACAGGCTTTCCTTAAATTTGGGTCAGTCACGGTGGTCAGGTATTCTGCCACTGTGTACTCTCTGTTTAAGGCCAAATAGCAATCTAGTTTACTCTGTCTTTATGTTAATTCTTTCCAATGTGACAAGTAATTCTCTTTTTGTTTTCTCATGATTTGATTGGATCTAATAGTGTTCCCGTCCTGGGGCTCTGTGGGGTCTGTTTGTGTTTGTGAACAGAGCCCCAGGACCAGCTTGCTTAGGGGACTTCTCTCCAGGTTCATCTCTCTGTAGGTGATGGCTTTGTTATGGAAGGTTTGGGAATTCGCTTCCTTTTAGGTGGTTGAAGAATTTAACGACTCTTTTCTGGATTTTGATCATTCGCGGGTATCGGCCTAATTCTGCTCTGCATGCATTATTTGGTGTTTTACGTTGTACACTGAGCATATTTTTGCAGAATTCCGCATGCAGAGTCTCAATTAGGTGTTTGTCCCATTTTGTGAAATCTTGGTTGGTGAGCGGACCCCAGACCTCACAACCTTAAAGGGCAATGGGTTCTATAACTGATTCAAGTATTTTTAGCCAGATCCTAATTTGTAGGTCAAATTTGATGTTCCTTTTGATGGCATATAAGGCCCTTCTTGCCTTGTCTCTCAGATCGTTCACAGCTTTGTGGAAGTTACCTCTGTCGCTGATGTTTAGGCCGAGGTATGTATAGTTTTTTGTGTGCTCTAGGGCAACGGTGTCTAAATGGAATTTGTATTTGTGGTCCTGGGAACTGGACCTTTTTTGGAACACCATTATTTTTGTCTGCCTGAGATTTACTGTCAGGGCCCAGGTCTGGCAGAATCTGTGCAGAAGATATAGGTGCTGCTGTAGGCCCTCCTTGGATGGGGACAGAAGCACCAGATCATCAGCAAACAGTAAACATTTGACTTCAGATTCTAGTAGGGTGAGGCCGGGTGCTGCAGACTGTTCTAGTGCCTTCACCAATTTGTTGATATATATGTTGAAGAGGGTGGGGCTTAAGCTGCATCCCTGTCTCACCCACCGGCCCTCTGGATAGAAATGTGTGTGTTTTTTGCCAATTTTAACCGCACACTTGTTGTTTGTATGCATGGATTATATAATGTTGTATATTTTTCCCCCAACACCACTTTCCATCAATTTGTATAGCAGACCCTCATGCCAAATTGAGTTGAAAGCTTTTTTGAAATTGTCTCGTGTGCTCCCTCTTCGGCCTCTACGTCACCAGGCTGCTCGTTATTGCGCACACCTGTCACCATCGTTATGCGCACCTGCGCGTCATCAGACTCACCTGTACTCCATCACCTCCCTGATTACCTTCCCTATATATGTCACTCCCTTTGGTTCCTTCCCCAGTCGTCATTGTTTCTGTTACAGTTTCATGTCTGTGCGTTGTTCGTGTTTTGTATTATGTTCCATTTATTTTATTAAAACACTCTCTGAACTTGCTTCCAGACTCTCAGCACACATCGTTACAGAAATCAACAAAACATGAGAAGACTTTGCCTTTGTTTTGTTTGTTTATCAATTAGGGTGTGCTCTGTTGTACAGTAATTTGGTAAAAAGCCAATTTGACATTTGCTCAGTACATTGTTTTCACTGAGGAATTGTACGAGTCTGCTGTTAATGATAATGCAGAGGATTTACCCACAGTAGTTATTGGGGTCATATGTCTCCATTTTTGTGGATTGGGATGATCAGTCCTTGGTTCCAAATATTGGGGAAGATGCTAGAGCTAAGGATGATGTTAAAGAGTTTAAGTATAGCCAATTGGAATGTGTGGTCTGTAAATGTTATCGTTTCATTGAGGATACCATCAACACTACAGGCCTTTTTGGGTTGGAGGGTTTGTATTTTGTCCCGTAGTTCATTCAATGTATTTGGAGAATCCAGTGGGTTCTGGTTGTTACGCTCGTTGATAGGAGACCAAGGCGCAGCGTGGTAAGCGTACCTCTTACTTTATTTTGATGAACACCAAAAACAAAAACAAAAAAGATAAACAAACGTAACGTTCTGCAAGCTACACAGTAACTGACAAAAACAAGATCCCACAAACTAAGGTGGGGAAAAAGGCTGCCTAAGTATGATCCCCAATCAGAGACAACGTTAGACAGCTGCCTCTGATTGGGAACCATACCCAGCCAACAAAGAAATAGACAAACTAGAATGTCCACCCAAATCACACCGTGACCTAATCAAATAGAGAAATAAAAAGGCTCTCTAAGGTCAGGGCGTGACACTGGTAGTCTTTAATAATTGATTCTAAGATTTGTATTTGATCATGTATATGTTTTTGCTGTTTGTTCTTTGTTATAGGACCAAAAAGATTGGAGAGGTGGTTAAGCCATACATCTCCATTTTGGATAGATAACTCTTCGTGTTGTTTGATTAGTGTTTTCCAATTTTCCCAGAAGTGGTTAGATCTATGGATTCTTCCATTACATTGGGTTGATTTCTGCCGTGCTGTTCCTTCTTTTTCCATAGTATTCTTCTGTATTGTTTTAGTGATTCACCATAGTGAAGGCGTAGGCTCAAGTTTTCTGGGTCTCTATGCTTTTGGTTGGACAGGTTTCTCAATTTCTTTCTTAGATTTTTGCATTCTTCATCAAACCATTTGTCATTGTTGTTAATTTTCTTTGGTTTTCTGTTTGACATTTTTAGATTTGATAGGGAAGCTGAGGTCAAATATACTGTTTAGGTTTTCTACTGCCAAGTTAACACCTTCACTCTTACAGTGAAACATTTTGTCCAGGAAGATGTCTAAAAGAGTTTGAATTTGTTGTTGCCTCATTGTTTTTTTGTAGGTGTCCACACTACTTTCCTTCCATCTGTAGCATTTCTTAATATTATTCAGTTCCTTTGGCTTTGATGCCTCATGATTGAGTATTGCTCTGTTCAAGTAGACTGTGATTTTGCTGTGTTCTGATAGGGGTGTCAGTGGGCTGACTGAACGCTCTGAGAGACTCTGGGTTGAGGTCAAATCAAATTTATTTATAAAGCCCTTCTTACATCAGCTGATATCTCAAAGTGCTGTACAGAAACCCAGCCTAAAACCCCAAACAGCAAGCAATGCAGGTGTAGAAGCACAGTCAGTGATAAAGTAGTCTACAGTACTACTGCCAAGAGATTAGCTATAGGTGCACCTACCATAGGAGTCCCCTCGAAGCCTACCATTGTCTATGTACAGTCCCAGCGTGCAACAGAGCTGCAGGAGTTATGACCCGTTTTTGTTGGTTATGTTGTCATAGTTGTGCCATATGGGGGAGGGAATGCTGTCACCTCCAGGTAGGTGTTTGTCCCACTGTGTACTAAGGGTGTCAGGTTCTTGTCCAGTTCTGGAATTTAGGTCTCCACAGACTAGTACATGTCCCTGGGCCTGGAAAGGATTGTTTTTCCCCTCCAGGATGGAGAAGCTGTCTTTATTAAAGTATGGGGATTCTAGTGGGGGGATATAGGTAGCAGACAGGAGGAAATTTTTCTCTGTTGAGATAATTTCCGTTTGAATTTCTAGCCAAAGGTAAAATGTTCCTGTTTTGATTAATTTAATAGAGTGAGTTAGGTCTGCTCTATACCAAATTAGCATACACCCTGAGTCCCTTCCCTGTTTCACACCTGGTAGTTTGGTGGATGGGACTACCAGCTCTCTGTAACCTAGAAGGCAACCTGTGGGTCCATCTCCTTTCTGATTTCTTTGGTGAAGTCCAGGTTCCTTACTTTTTAGGCCAAAGGCAGATGACCTCATGGCCTTGGATATTCCAGGATGAGATAGGGAAGGCTTTGTGTTCCATAAAGTGTCCAATGTTGTTAGTCGTGTGGTTTGGCCTCAGACCAGGTAGTGTGAGCAGAGCCTGCTGAGCATCTAGTACATGCCATTGGCTTGGGCTAATGTAAGAGTGGGGGTTGGGCCTGATAGCCTGCTCACAGCCTGGGCGTATGTGTGACTTTCATGTTGAGGCCCTCTTTGTGGGAGTGGGGTGCATGGGGTGGGCAGGAGTGGGGTAGGTCTGACCTGAGGGTGCCTAAATGGGGTGTGGTCATGGTTGACTTGGGGGGTTTGTGGATGTGGCTGTTGGTGCTGTGGTCTGGATGTAATTCTCTCTCTATGTGTTTCTATTCTCTCTCTTTCTTTCTTTTTCTCACTCCCTCTTTCTCACTACATCACTGCTGAAACCAACACTCTTCTCCAACCCAGAGTAACTCCCTCCCTCTCTCTCACTACATCACTGCTGAAACCAACACTCTTCTCCAACCCAGAGTAACTCCCTCCCTCTCTCTCTATCCTTGCCTCATCGTAACCTAGCCTAGATTAATTTCATTTCATACATGTACAAATCAAAACCAATCAATCAATCAATCAATCAATCAGTCTCATTAAGCATGTTGAGAGGTATTTCCAGAATGGACTGTCTGTGTCTGTCTGTCTGTCTGTCTGTCTGTCTGTCTCTCTAACTGTCTGTCTATCTGCTGTGTGCCCCCAGCTTCCTCCATCCTAACCTTCCTCTCTACAGCTGGCTATGTAACTGCCTGTCTGTCCATCTCTGCCTGCCTGCCTGTCTGTCTGTCTGTCTGTCTGTCTGTCTGTCTGTCTGTCTGTCTGTCTGTCTGTCTGTCTGTCTGTCTGCTGTGTGCCCCCAGCTTCCTCCATCCCAACCTCCCTTCCTCCCAGGGTCTGTCCCTGTCTGTGCCCCCAGGCTCAGGGGAAGTGGGGAGGCCCTCAGTTCCCGTTTGGGCCAGGGCGGAGGGGGATGGATGAGGTCACCCCGAATTCCCCATCATCCAGTATAACCACAAACCGCCACTCTGTTCCACGACAAAGCGGGCCCAGCCTACCACAGGACCCAGGCATAAGGCCCCAACTTTTATTTGCGCCAAGTCTTTTATTAATTTATGATTGTGTTTGGGGGAAGAGAGGGGAGGAGAGGGGAAAGAGGGGAAGACATGGGAAAGAGAGGGGAAGAGAGGAAAGGAAAGGGGAAGAGAGGGAGGAAAGGGGAAGAGAGGGGAAGAGAGGGGGAAGTGAGGGGAAGAGAGGGGAAGAGAGGGGATGAGAGGGGAAGAGAGGGGAAAAGAGGAAAGGAAAGGGGAAGAGAGGGGAAAAGAGGGGAAGAGAGGGGAGGAGAGGAGAAGAGAGGGGGAAGTGAGGGGAAGAGAGGGAAAGAGAGGGGAGGGGAGGAGAGGGGAGGAGAGGGGAAGAGAGTGGGAAGTGAGGGGAAGAGAGGGAAAGAGAGGAGAGGGGAAGAGAGGGGAGGAGAGGGGAAGAGAGGGGGAAGTGAGGGGAAGAGAGGAAAGGAAAGGGGAAGAGAGGGGAAGAGAGGGAGGAAAGGGGAAGAGAGGGAAAGAGAGGAAAGGAAAGGGGAAGAGAGAGGAAGAGAGGGAGGAAAGGGGAAGAGAGGGGAGGAGAGGGGAAGAGAGGGGAAGAGAGGGGGAAGAGAGGAAAGGAAAGGGGAAGAGAGGGGAAGAGAGGGAGGAAAGGGGAGGAGAGGGGAAGAGAGGGGAGGAGAGGGAAAGAGAGGGGATGAGAGGGGGAGAGAGGGGAGGAAAGGGGAAGAGAGGGGAAGAGAGGGGAGGAGAGGGGAAGAGAGGGGAGGAGAGGGGAAGAGAGGGGGAAGAGAGGGAAAGAGAGGAAAGGAAAGGGGAAGAGAGGGGAAGAGAGGGAGGAAAGGGGAAGAGAGGGGATGAGAGGGGAGGAGAGGGGAAGAGAGGGGATGAGAGGGGAAGAGAGGGGAAGAGAGGGGAGGAGAGGGAAAGAGATGGGATGAGAGGGGAAGAGAGGGGAGGAGAGGGAAAGAGAGGGGATGAGAGGGGAAAAGAGGAGGTGAGAGGGGAAGAGAGGGGAAGAAAGGGGAAGAGAGGGGGAAGTGAGGGGAGGAGAGGTGATGAGAGGAGAAAGAGAGGGGAAGTGAGGGGAGGAGAGGGGGAAGTGAGGGGAGGAGAGGGGAGGAGAGGGGAAGAGAGGGGGAAGTGAGGGAAAGAGAGGGAAAGAGAGGGGATGTGAGGGGAAAGAGAGGAAAGGAAAGGGGAAGTGAGGGGAGGAGAGGGGAAGAGAGGGGACGAGAGGGGAAGAGAGGGGGAAGTGAGGAGAAGAGAGGGGAGGAGAGGGGGGGAGAGGGGAAGAGAGGGGAAGAGACGGGAGGAAAGGGGAAGAGAGGGGAGGAGAGGGAAGGAAAGGGGAAGTGAGGGGATGAGAGGGGAAGAGAGGGGAGGAGATGGGGAAGTGAGGAGAAGAGAGGGAAAGAGAGGAAAGGAAAGGGGAAGAGAGGGGAGGAGAGAGGAAGAGAGGGGAGGAAAGGGGAAGAGAGAGGAAGAGAGGGGATTAAAGGGGAAGAGAGGGGATGAGAGGGGAAGAAAGGGGAAGAGAGGGGGAAGTGAGGGGAGGAGAGGGTAAGAGAGGGGAGGAGAGGGGGAAGTGAGGGGAGGAGAGGGGATGAGAGGAGAAAGAGAGGGGGAAGTGAGTGAATGAGAGGGAAAGAGAGGGGATGAAAGGGGAAGAGAGGGGAAGAGAGGGGGAAGTGAGGGGAGGAGAGAGGAAGTGAGGGGAGGAGAGGAAAGGAAAGGGGAAGAGAGGGGAAAGAGAGGGGAAGAGAGGGAAGGAGAGGGGAAAGAGAGGGGAGGAGAGGGAAGGAGAGGGGGAAGTGAGGGGAAGAGAGGGAAAGAGTGGGGATGAGAGGGGAGGAGAGGGGAAGAAAGGGAAAGAGAGGGGGAAATGAGGGGAGGAGAGAGGAAGTGAGGGGAGGAGAGGGGATGAGAGGAGAGGAGAAAGAGAGGGGGATGTGAGTGGAGGAGAGGGGGAAGTGAGGGGAGGAGAGGAGAAAGAGAGGGGGAAGTGAGGGGAGGAGAGGGGATGAGAGGAGAAAGAGAGGGGGAAGTGAGGGGAGGAGAGGGGATGAGAGGAGAAAGAGAGGGGGAAGTGAGTGGAGGAGAGGGGGAAGTGAGGGGAGGAGAGAGTGAAGTGAGAGAGGAGAGAGGAAGTGAGGGGGGGAGAGGGGATGAGAGGAGAAATAGAGGGGGAAGTCAGGGGAGGAGAGGGGGAAGTGAGGGGAGGAGAGGGGATGAGAGGAGAAAGAGAGGGGGAAGTGAGTGGAGGAGAGGGGGAAGTGAGGGGAGGAGAGGGGGAAGTGAGGGGAGGAGAGAGGAAGTGAGGGGATCTTTACATCTTCACTGGGCTACAATGTAAATGTTGCTCCGGTCTGGTGGGGTTATTTTCTTCCTATTTTCTCTCTTTCATTCTGGATTGTTATTCTTTTCTTTCTTTCTTTTGTTCCCTCTTTCTCACTAATATTCCCTCTTTCTCACTAATATTCCCTCTTTCTCACTAATATTCCCTCTTTCTTTATTTTATTGACTATTTATCTCCGTTCTTCCTATCCACTAAGATGTCTACTGCCTTCTGTTTTGCCATAAGCCAAGGTAGTGACAGGCGGCGTTGAGATACAGGTAATGGCCAAAATAAGTAAATGAGGGATGTTTTGAAAGCAGGTGCTTCCACACAGGTGTGGTTCCTGAGTTAATTAAGGAATTAACATCCCATCATGCTTAGGGTCATATATAAAAAAGCCCAGTTGTCCATTATTTGTCTACCATGGCTAGAAGAAGAGATCTCAGTGACTTTCAAAGAGCTGTCTCAAAGGAGCATAGGGGTGTGTGTGTGTGTGTGTGTGTGTGTGTGTGTGTGTGTGTGTGTGTGTGTGTGTGTGTGTGTGTGTGTGTGTGTGTGTGTGTGTGTGTGTGTGTGTGTGTGTGTGTGTGTGTGTGTGTGTGTGTGTGTGTCGGTGTGTGTGTGTGTCGGTGTGTGTGTGTGTATCGGTGTGTGCCCCGTATGAGTATCTACCTCATGAGCTCGGCCAGGCCCATAAAGACCATCAGAGCTGGGAGAGGAGAAAGATTTGATGGAGGATTGTTAAAGCACACACGCACGCACGCACACGCACACACATGCCAGGGCCAGGCATGTGCTGCACATTATCCCAGAGGAAGTCTGGAGGAGACAGAAACAGCACCACATCAATTCACCCATGAGACAGAGACTTCCAACAGATCTGATGTGATGGGCTGTGTCTGAACTAGCACCCTTTTCTCTATATAGTGCACTGCATTGGACCAGAGCCCTATGGGCTATGGTGCACTTCATATGGAATAGAGGGCCATTTAGGACGAAACCGCGGGCTCAGAGCGTCACAGACATAGTGAGTCTGCTGGGAGGAACCAAACCTACCTGATCCTACAGATCTGGAGGAAACCACATCAGTCAAGTGGTGATGGTGTCTTTCTGTATTCACACACAAAATAAAGTGTTTGAACGGGGCGTTGGGCCACGACGAGGAGCCGCCAGAACAACTTCAATGTGGCATAGATTCTCCAAGTGTCTGGAACTCTGGGGATGTGACAACATTCCTCCATGACAAACTCCACCGCAGGCGTCACTCCAAAATCTCCCAGAAGTGTTCAACAGGTTTGAGATCTGGTGACTGAGACACACACAAACACACACACATACACACACACACACACACACACACACACATACACACACACACACACACACACACACACACACACACACACACACACACACACACATACACAGTGAGAGCATTTTCAAAGGTAGTTTTTCCACTATGACACACAAAGCACACACAGATTATTATGGGACTGTGTTTGTAGAAGTTGACGTTTTTCCAGTCTGGACCTCTTCCCCTATTAGGCACACTGTGAAATCTGCTCCATGGTTACAAGCAGAGGAGAGGAGAGGGGGAGATCGCTGGGTTCTGGGTGGCTATGAGTTAGGTTGGCTGTAGACGGGGAGATGGGTAGTTTTAGGAGGAAGAAGGAGTAGATTGACAAGAGAAGGTTCATTGGGTTTTGGAGTTGCTGGTTAAGAGTTGGGTTTAGAGAGGGGGTTGGTTAGAAACTGAAGGTGAGAGAAAGAGAGAGAGAGAGTGTTGGCAGTTTGGAGGCTGTTGGCAGTATGGAGGCTGTCTTGGCAGCATGGGGTTGGTGCCTAAAGCCTATTTCGGCTGTTGCTCCTTCCTGAAACATTGCCACCCGATCCTTGCTGCCTGTCTCCCTACCTGCCTGCCTCCTTCCCTCCCTCCCTACCTGTCTCCCTGACTGCCTGCCAGACTCCCTGCCTGCCACACAGTCTCTCTGAAAGCCTGTCTTTATCCCTCCCTCCCTGCCTCCCTCCCTGCCTACCTGCCTCCCTCCCAGCCTCCCTCCCAGCCTCCCTCCCTGCCTGCCTGCCTGCCTGCCTGCCTGCCTGCCTGCCTGCCTGCCTCCCTCCCTCCCTCCCTCCGTGCCTGCCTGCCTGCCTGCCTGCCTGCCTCCCTCCCTCCCTCCCTCCCTCCCTCCCTCCCTCCCTCCCTCTGCTCTAGAGAAACATGTGGAACAGTTTACTTTAATGGAACTCTAAATTAGTGGTGGTTTGAAGCTGCCTGCAGCACTAGAGTGTAATTAACTGGCTCTGTTGAAAGAGAAAGAGTCAGAAAGAGAGGAGAGGAGAGAGAGAGAAAGAGAGGGCAGTGTGTGTGTGTGTGTGTGTGTGTGTGTGTGTGTGTGTGTGTGTGTGTGTGTGTGTGTGTGTGTGTGTGTGTGTGTGTGTGTGTGTGTGTGTGTGTGTGTGTGTGTGTGTGTGTGTGTGTGTGTGTGTGTGTGTGTGTGTGTGTGTGTGTGTGTGTGTGTGTGTGTGTGTGTGTGTGTGTGTGTGTGTGCTAGTATGTGAAAGATTTCTGTGTTTTCTGGGCAGACAGCCACTGCTTAGTGCCCCCCAGTGGCCAGACTGTCACTGTGCCTGCATCTCAACTAAATTCAAATCAAGGGGCTTTATTGGCATTGGAAACATATGTTAACATTACCAAAGCAAGTGAAGTAGATAATATACAAAAGTGAAATAAACAATAAAAATGAACAGTAAACATACTTACAGAAGTTCCAAAAGAATAAAGACATTACCAATGTCATATGCAGTGTTGTAACGATGTGCAAATGGTTAAAGTACAAAAGGGAAATAAATAAATATGGGTTTGTCTTGTGGCAACAGGTCACACATCTTGCTGCTGTGACGGCACACTGTAGTATTTCACCCAGTAGATATGGGAGTTTATCAAAATCGGGTTTGTTTTCGAATTCTTTGTGAATCTGTGTAATCTGAGGGAAATATGTGTCTCTAATATGGTCATACATTTGGCAGGAGGTTAGGAAGTGCAGCTCAGTTTCCACCTCATTTTGTGGGCAGTGTGCACATAGCCTGTCTTCTCTTGAGAGCCTGGTCTGCCTTCGGCGGCCTTTCTCAATAGCAAGGATATGCTCACTGAGTCTGTACATAGTCAAAGCTTTCCTTAAGTTTGGGTCAGTCACAGTGGTCAGGTATTCTGCCACTATGTACTCTCTGTTTAGGGCCAAATGGCATTCTAGTTTGCTCCGTTTTTATGTTACTTCTTTCCAATGTGACAAGTAATTCTCTTTTTGTTTTCTCATGATTTGGTTGGGTCTAATTGTGCTGTTGTCCTGGGGCGTTGTGGGGTGTGTTTGTGTTTGTGAACAGAGCCCCAGAATGAGCTTGGTTAGTGGACTCTTCTCCAGGTTCATCTCTCTGTAGGTGATGGATTTGCAATGGGAGGTTTGGGAATCGCTTCCATTTAGGTGGTTGTAGAATTTAACAGCTCTTTTCTGGATTTTGATCATTCGCGGGTATCGGCCTAATTCTGCTCTGCATGCATTATTTGGTGTTCTACGTTGTACACGGAGGATATTTTTGCAGAATTCTGCATGTGGAGTCTCAATTAGGTGTTTGTCAAATTTTGTGAATCTTTGTTGGTGAGTGGACCAAAAGAAAAGCACAATATTTGTCCATTAAAATAACATCAAATTGATCAAAAATACAGTGTAGACATTGTTAATGTTGTAAATGACTATTGTAGCTGGAAACAGCTTATTTTTTAATGGAATATCTACATAGGCGTACAGAGGCCCATTGTCAGCAACCATCACTCCTGTGTTCCAATGGCACGTTGTATTAGCTAATCCAAGTTTATCATTTTAAAAGGCTAATTAATCATTAGAAAACCCTTTTTCAATTATGTTAGCGCAGCTGAAAACGGTTGTGCTGATTAAAGTAGCAACAAAACTGGCCTTCTTTAGACAAGTTGAGTGTCTGGAGTATCAGCATTTGTGGGTTCGATTACAGGCTCAAAATGTCCAGAAACAAAGACCTTTCTTCTGAAACTCATCAGTCTATTATTGTTTTGAGAAATGAAGGCTATTCCATGCGAGAAATTGCCCAGAAACTGAAGATCTCGTACAACACTGTGTACTTCTCCCTTCACAGAACAGCGCAAACTGGCTCTAACCAGAATAAAAAGAGGCGTGGGAGGCCCCGGGGGACAACTGAGCAAGAGGACAAGTACATTAGAGTGTCTAGTTTGAGAAACAGACACCTCACAAGTCCTCAACTGGCAGCTTCATTAAATAGTACCCGCAAAACACCAGTCTCAACGTCAACAGTGAAGAGGCGACTCCGGGATGTTGGCCTTCTAGGCAGAGTTGCAAAGAAAAAGCCACATCTCAGACTGGCCAATAAAAATAAAAGATTAAGATGGGCACACAAACACAGACACTAGACAGAGGAAGATTGGAAAAAAGTGTTATGGACAGACAAATCTAAGTTTGAAGTGTTCGGATATGTCTGTTGCCCAAAATAAATTCAATTCATTTCAATCACAAAGAACATTCGTGAAACGCAGAAAAAATTAAAAGATGCTGAGTACTTTTGTCATGCATGGTGGAGGCAATGTGATGGTCTGGGGGTGGTTTGGTGGTGGTAAAGTCAGAAATTTGTACAGGGTAAAGGATATCTTGAAGAAGGAAGGCTATCACTCCATTTTGCAACGCCATGCCATACCCTGTGATCGGCAATTAATTGGAGCCAATTTCCTCCTACAGCAGGACAATCACCCAAACCACAGCTCCAAACTATGCAAGAACTATTTAGGGAAGAAGCAGTCAGCTGGTATTCTGTCTATAATGGAGTGGCCAGCACAGTCACCAGATCTCAACCCTATTGAGCTGTTGTGGGAGCAGCTTGACCGTATGGTACGTAAGAAGTGCCCATCAAGCCAATCCAATTTCTGGGAGGTGCTTCAGGAAACATGGTGTGAAATCTCTTCAGATTCCCTCAACAAATTGACAACTAGAATGCCAAAGGTCTGCAAGGCTGTAATTGCTGCAAATGGAGGATTCTTTAACGAAAGCAAAGTTTGAAGGACACAATTATTATTTCAATTAAAAATCATTATTTTTAACCTTGACTATATTTCATATCATTTTGCAACTCATTTCACGTATTTTATAAATACACTCTGTCGGTCTCTCTCTCTCTCTCTCTCTCTCTCTCTCTCTCTCTCTCTCTCTCTCTCTCTCTCTCTCTCTCTCTCTCTCTCTCTCTCTCTCTCTTTCTCTCTGTGTCTATCTATCTGTCTGTCTATCGCTGTCGGTCTGTCTGTCTGTCTGTCTATCTGTCTGTCTATCGCTGTCTGTCTGTCTGTCTGTCTGTCTGTCTGTCTGTCTGTCTGTCTGTGCAGTACTGCATTCTGCTCAGTTCAGCAATTCAGCCTCATTTTTTCCTCTTTAGTTCCTGCTCTGTATTCATTACCCAGAGTTCCCCTCAGTCTTGACTCTGTTTCCCCCTGGTTCACAAATCACAGCCGTTCCAAAAAAAGCAGCTCTATCTGAATTCCTTGGCTGTGCTGTTTCAAAAACAAGCATCTGACACCTACCACTCATAAAATGACTCTGTGTGCACAGCGCTAAGCTCCGAGATAGAGATAGAGACTTTACTTTGTGTGCTTTACTTTACCTGGGGCTGAGGAGGAGGGTGTATACAGGCTGGAGCTGATAAACTAGATGTGTACATTGGGCTGACTCAAGTAAAAGAAAGATGGAGAGAGTTAGAAATGGAGGAATATGCATAAGCACGTAGGCAGGCAACCATTGGGCTTCTCTCTATTTATTTCTCTCTCTCTCACTCTCTCTCTTTCTCCGTGCCTCATATGTTGAACCCTGTGTCTAGGCTTTTGGTCCTGGGGGATCGAGGCAGAGGGCAGAGAGGCTGCTGTGAGGCAGAGAGTGAGGCAGAGAGAGATAGCTGATTGCAGATAGCAGTGAAGCACATAGCTGTGAGGCAGTAAGGCAGAGAGCTGTGAGGCAGTAAGGCAGAGAGCTGTGAGGCAGTAAGGCAGATAGCTGTGAAGCAGAGAGCTGTGAGGCGAGAGCTGTGAGGCGGTGAGGCAGAGAGCTGTGAAGCAGAGAGCTGTGAGGCGAGAGCTGTGAGGCAGTAAGGCAGAGAGCTCTGAGGCAGAGAGCGCTGAAGCAGAGAGTTGTGAGGCAGAGAGCTGTGAGACAGAGAGCTGTGAGGCAGAGAGCTTTGAGGCAGTGAGGCAGAGAGCTGTGAGGCAGAGAGGCAGAGAGCTGTGAGGCAGAGGGCTTTGAGGCAGAGTACTGTGAGGCAGTGAGGCAGAGAGCTCTGAAGCAGAGAGCTGTGAGGCAGTGAGACAGAGAGCTGTGAGACAGAGAGCTGTGAGGTAGTGAGGCAGAGAGCTGTGAGGCAGAGAGCTGTGAGGCAGAGAGCTGTGAGGTAGTGAGGCAGAGAGCTGTGAGGCAGAGAGCTGTGAGACAGTGAGGCAGAGAGCTGTGAGGCAGAGAGCTGTGAGACAGTGAGGCAGAGAGCTGTGAGACAGAGCTGTGAGACAGAGAGCTGTGAGGCTGTGAGACAGAGAGCTGTGAGGCAGAGAGCTGTGAGACAGAGAGCTGTGAGGTAGTGAGGCAGAGAGCTGTGAGACAGTGAGGCAGAGAGCTGTGAGGGAGATAGCTGTGAGACAGTGAGGCAGAGAGCTGTGAGACAGAGAGCTGTGAGACAGAGAGCTGTGAGGCTGTGAGACAGAGAGCTGTGAGGCAGATAGCTGTGAGACAGTGAGACAGAGAGCTGTGAGACAGAGAGCTGTGAGGCAGTGAGACAGAGAGCTGTGAGGCAGAGAGCTGTGAGACAGTGAGGCAGAGAGCTTTGAGACAGAGAGCTGTGAGACAGAGAGCTGTGAGGCAGTGAGGCAGAGAGCTGTGAGACAGAGAGTGGTGAGGTAGTGAGGCAGAGAGCTGTGAGGCAGAGAGCTGTGAAGCAGTGAGGCAGAGAGCTGTGAAGCAGTGAGGCAGAGAGCTGTGAGGCAAAGAGGCAGAGAGCTGTGAGGCAGAGAGCTGTGAGGCAGTGAGACAGAGAGCTGTGAGGCTGTGAGAGAGAGGCAGAGAGCTGTTTATTTTTATTTTTTTATTTCACCTTTATTTAACCAGGTAGGCTAGTTGAGAACAAGTTCTCATTTGCAACTGCGACCTGGCCAAGATAAAGCATAGCAGTGTGAACAGACAACAACACAGAGTTACACATGGATTAAACAATAAACAAGTCAATAACATGGTAGAAAAAAGAGAATCTATATACAATGTGTGCAAAAGGCATGAGGTAGGCAATAAATCGAGTAATTACAATTTAGCAGATTAACACTGGAGTGATAAATCATCAGATGATTATGTGCAAGAAGAGATACTGGTGTGCAAAAGAGCAGAAAAGTAAATAAATA
Source organism: Salvelinus fontinalis (assembly GCF_029448725.1). Taxonomy (NCBI): domain Eukaryota; kingdom Metazoa; phylum Chordata; class Actinopteri; order Salmoniformes; family Salmonidae; genus Salvelinus; species Salvelinus fontinalis. The sequence continues at coordinate 17,963,784 of NC_074695.1, forward strand.
AAAGCAGTATGGGGGGTGAGGTAGGTAAATTGGGTGGGTAGTTTACAGATGGACTATGTACAGCTGCAGCGATCGGTTAGCTGCTCGGATAGCAGATTTTTAAAGTTGTTGAGGGAGAGAAAAGTCTCCAACTTCAGAGATTTTTGCAATTCGTTCCAGTCGCAGGCAGCAGAGAACTGGAAGGAAAGGCGTCCAAATGAGGTTTTGGCTTTAGGGATGATCAGTGAGATACACCTGCTGGAGCGCGTGCTACGGGTGGGTGTAGCCATCGTGACCAGTGAACTGAGATAAGGCGGCACTTTACCTAGCATAGCCTTGTAGATGACCTGGAGCCAGTGGGTCTGACGACGAACATGTAGCGAGGGCCAGCCGACTAGGGCATACAGGTCGCAGTGGTGGGTCGTATAAGCTAGGTCGGAACCGTCCAGGGTGGTGATGCTATTCGGGCGTGCGGGTGCAGGCAGCGAACGGTTGAAAAGCATGCATTTGGTTTTACTAGCGTTTAAGAGCAGTTGGAGGCCACGGAAGGAGTGTTGTATGGCATTGAAGCTCGTTTGGAGGTTAGATAGCACAGTGTCCAAGGAAGGGCCGGAAGTGTACAGAATGGTGTCGTTTGCATAGAGGTGGATCAGGGAATCGCCCGCAGCAAGAGCAACATCATTGATGTATACAGAGAAAAGAGTCGGCCCGAGAATTGAACCCTGTGGTACCCCCATAGAGACTGCCAGAGGACCGGACAACATGCCCTCCAATTTGATACACTGAACTCTGTCTGCAAAGTAGTTGGTGAACCAGGCAAGGCAGTCATTAGAAAAACCGAGGCTACTGAGTCTGCCGATAAGAATATGGTGATTGACAGAGTCGAAAGCCTTGGCCAGGTCGATGAAGACGGCTGCACAGTAATGTCTTTTATCGATGGCGGTTATGACATCGTTTAGTACCTTGAGCGTGGCTGAGGTGCACCCGTGACCGGCTCGGAAACCGGATTGCACAGTGGAGAAGGTACGGTGGGATTCGAGATGGTCAGTGATCAGTTTGTTGACTTGGCTTTCGAAGACCTTAGATAGGCAGGGCAGGATGGATATAGGTCTGTAACAGTTTGGGTCCAGGGTGTCTCCCCCTTTGAAGAGGGGGATGACCGCGGCAGCTTTCCAATCCTTGGGGATCTCAGATGATACGAAGGAGAGGTTGAACAGGCTGGTAATAGGGGGTGCGACAATGGCGGCGGACAGTTTCAGAAATAGGGGGTCCAGATTGTCAAGCCCAGCTGATTTGTATGGGTCCAGGTTTTCCAGCTCTTTTAGAACATCTGCTATCTGGATATGGGTAAAGGAGAAGCTGGGGAGGCTTGGGCGAGTAGCAGCGGGGGGGGAGGGGCTGTTGGCCAAGGTTGGAGTCGCCAGGAGGAAGGCATGGCCAGCCATTGAGAAATGTTTGTTGAAGTTTTCGATTATCATGGACTTATCAGTGGTGACCGTGTTACCTAGCCTCAGTGAAGTGGGCAGCTGGGAGGAGGTGCTCTTGTTTTCCATGGACTTTACAGTATCCCAGAACTTTTTGGAGTTAGAGCTACAGGATGCAAATTTCTGCTTGAAAAAGCTGGCCTTTACTTTCCTGACTGACTGCGTGTATTGGTTCCTGACTTCCCTGAACAGTTGCATATCGCGGGGGCTCTTCGATGCTATTGCAGTTCGCCACAGGATGTTTTTGTGCTGGTCGAGGGCAGTCAGGTCTGGAGTGAACCAAGGGCTATATCTGTTCTTGGTTCTGCATTTTTTGAACGGAGCATGCTTGTCTAATATGGTGAGGAAGTAACTTTTAAAGAATGACCAGGCATCCTCAACTGACGGGATGAGGTCAATATCCTTCCAGGGTACCCGGGCCAGGTCGATTAGAAAGGCCTGCTCGCAGAAGTGTTTTAGGGAGCGTTTGACAGTGATGAGGGGTGGTCGTTTGGCCGAGGACCCGTGGCGGATACAGGCAATGAGGCAGTGATCGCTGAGATCTTGATTGAAGACAGCAGAGGTGTATTTGGAGGGCAAGTTGGTCAGGATAATGTCTATTAGGGTGCCCATGTTTACGGATTTAGGGTTGTACCTGGTGGGTTCCTTGATGATTTGTGTGAGATTGAGGGCATCAAGCTTAGATTGTAGGACTGCCGGGGTGTTAAGCATATCCCAGTTTAGGTCACCTAACAGAACAAACTCTGAAGCTAGATGGGGAGCGATCAATTCACAGATGGTGTCCAGGGCACAGCTGGGAGCTGAGGGGGGTCGGTAGCAGGCGGCAACAGTGAGAGACTTATTTCTGGAGAGATTAATTTTTAAAATTAGAAGTTCGAACTGTTTGGGCATAGACCTGGAAAGTATGACAGAACTTTTCAGGCTATCTCTGCAGTAGATTGCAACTCCTCCCCCTTTGGCAGTTCTATCTTGACGGAAAGTGTTATAGTTGGGTATGGAAATCTCAGAATTTTTGGTGGCCTTCCTAAGCCAGGATTCGGACACGGCAAGGACATCAGGGTTGGCAGAGTGTGCTAAAGCGGTGAGTAAGGCAAACTTAGGGAGGAGGCTTCTGATGTTGACATGCATGAGGCCAAGGCTTTTTCGATCACAGAAGTCAACAAATGAGGGTGACTGGGGACATGCAGGGCCTGGGTTTACCTCCACATCACCCGAGGAACAGAGGAGTAGTAGGATGAGGGTGCGGCTAAAGGCTATCAAAACTGGTCGCCTAGAGCGTTGGGGACAAGGAAAAAAAGGAGCAGATTTATGGGCGTGGTAGAATAGATTCTGGGCATAATGTGCAGACCAGGGTATGGTGGGGCACGGGTACAGCGGAGGCAAGCCCAGGCACTGGGTGATGATAAGAGAGGTTGTATCTCTGGACATGCTGGTCTCAATGGGTGAGGTCACCGCATGTGTGGGGGGTGGGACAAAGGAGGTATCAGAGGTACGGAGAGTGGAACTACGGGGTCCATTGCAAACCAAAACAATGATAACTAGCCTGAACAACAGTATGCAAGGCATATTGATATTTGAGGGAGACATGCAATAAGGCGTAAAGTGATTGCAGGTCTTGATTGGGAGAGCTAGCTAAAACAACAGGTGATATAACAGCAGCTAGTCAGCTAACACAGCAACAGTAGGTAAAAATGGCGAAGGCTAGGCAGAGAGGGTCGGATTAACTACACACAGATCCTGAGTTAAAGCACAGAGCCGACAGATAAAACACAAATAAACGGAATGGAGTACCGTGAATTAATGGACAGTCAAGCAGGCATCAGCTATGTAGCCAAGTGATCATAGTGTCCAGGGGGCAGCCGTAGATGGAGCAGTGAGGCCTCCACTAAGCTAGCCCGCGGCGTTTAAAGTTAGTAGCCCGGGGGGAGGTCTGCTCAGACGGAGGGGGTCTGCTCAGACGGAGGCCGGTTGAGGGCACAGCGGATGGGCTATTCGTCTGCAGACCAGACGTGGTCGTGTCGACAGAGAATCCAAGCCGGATGGCGATGGCGAAAGAGAGGTTGTCTGTTCAGATAGCAGCCGATATGCTCAAGACAGCTAACGATTAGCGTGCCGCAGTTAGCATATGGGCGTTCAGGTTACGTCGCGATGGAGGGGCCAGTTGAATAACTCCCTCGGGCAGATAACGTCGGTATCCCAGTCGTGAAGGCCCGGTGGGGCTCCGCATCGGCAGTAAACGGGTCCGGATAGGTGATTGTAGCCCAGGAGTGGCTGATGGAACTCTTCAGCTGGCTAGCTCCGGGATAATTGGTGTTTGCTCCGGAATTGATGTTAGCCAATAGTCACTCGGATAGCAGCTGGTTAGCTGCAAGATCCAGGTGTAAATGTCCAGAGCTTGCGGTAAAAATCCGGGGATATGGAGAGAAAAAAGGTCTGGTATGCTCTGGTCTGAGTCGCGTTGTACAAAACTGGCAATAGTTTTCCGAGCTAAAGGATAGCTGATGAGCGCTAGCTGTGGTTAGCTGAACTACTAACGTTAGCTTGTGAGCTGGCTAACTTCTGGCTAGCTTCTGTTGTAGATTTCGGATACGAGGTGAATAATACCTTTGAGGAAAAAAAACAGATCCGCACCACATTTGGTGAGGTGGGTTGCAGGAGAGTGTTTTGAAGTTGAGTTTTTAAGAAGAAAAAAATATATAAAAAGAAATGCGAAGAAAAATATATAAAATATATATACACGGGACAGGACGAGGACAAAGGACATCTGACTGCTACGCCATCATGGATTCTGTGAGGCAGAGAGGCAGGCTGCTGTGCTGGGTTGGCAGAATGAACAGAGAGCCTCTTTATTGTGGAGTTCTGCTGATTTAAATCATATGGCATAGCCTGGAATCACTGCAAAATTATGGAAGCCTCTTCAACTCTCACAGTTGCTCATATCTCTCTGTGTTGATATGTCACTCTTCAACTCACATTTTTTCATATCTCTCTGTGTTGATATGTCACTCTTCAACTCTCACAGTTTCTCATATCTCTCTGTGTTGATATGTCACTCTTCAACTCTCACAGTTTCTCATATCTCTCTGTGTTGATATGTCACTCTTCAACTCTCACAGTTTCTCATATCTCTCTGTGTTGATATGTCACTCTTCAACTCTCACAGTTTCTCATATCTCTCTGTGTTGATATGTCACTCTTCCCTCCCCCATACCTGTTTTTACCATTGTATTGTAGTTTGCACATCCCTCTGAAATTGCTTGTTTGGAATAAACTGTTCAGTGTTCCAGAAATATCAATCCTCAGAGTTGATGTAAGGTGAACAGTGTTTGTAGAACATAAATAACATTTGGACAATACTCCAACTGTTCTCATTACTTAATGTGACAACATGATGAAGTAGTTATTCTTCACTGTATAGATCGGAAAAACAATGTTCCTCTTTGTGTGTCTTCTGATAGATGCGTCGTATGATCATTCCAACCAGAAGTCTCCTGAACCAACCAGAACCTGTGCCCCTCATCCACTCCAGTGCCCTGGTAGGCTGCCTCTGGAAGAATTTTCCAGGGTCTTCCAGGTGGTGTGTGTCTGATATTCCCCAGCCCAACGGCCTGAGACAAAGGGTCTGTCTGGGATACCACCAGCCTTCTAGGTACTCCTCTCCTCTCTGTTACCATGGCTACCAACAGGGAGCGGCAGGTGGGTCACATGACAGGGTTTCCACCGGCTGTCTACCCATTTGCCTTCAACTCCATGCGGAACCACTCCCCCTTCGACCTGCTGGCCAATAGCAGACTGTTTGGGAGGTTCAGCACGGACCTCCCTAAAGAAATGGCCGCACTCTGTAAGTGATGTTACTCAAATGTGTGTGTGTGTGTGTGTGTGTGTGTGTGTGTGTGTGTGTGTGTGTGTGTGTGTGTGTGTGTGTGTGTGTGTGTGTGTGTGTGTGTGTGTGTGTGTGTGTGTGTGTGTGTGTGTATACCCAATCATCCACGAGTGTGTGTGTCATTATTACATGTGAAACAGAAAATGCTACATTTTATTTGAACATGTATTCATCTGTTTGAAATAAGAGGCAATGAGGTAAAGAAAGGAAAGGGAAAGGGGGATACCTAGTCAGTTGCACAACTGAATGCATTCAACTGAAATGTGTCTTCCGCATTTAAACCCTCTCGAATGGAGCAGTTCCATAACATTGTGTTGATTATTTGTTGCTTTAGATGATGTCATGGTTCCAAACTCTGAGAGTCAGTAAAGTAAAGCAGGCGTCCATTAAACAAGTCTCAAATAACAGACAAAACAATATCCTTTTCACATGAGGCGATGAAAGGCGTGTATGTCGGGGATTGTGATGGGTGTGGGTGGCAACAGCTGAGGAAAAGCTACCGAGCCCCCCCACCTCTCTGTGTGCAGTCTCTCTCTCTCTCGCTCTCTTTCTCCTCTCTCTCTCTCTCTCTCACTCCTCAGCACAGCATGCCTGAGCACCTCTCCAGCCTTTCAGATGTCAATCACTACCTTCCCCTGCTGCTGCCCACTTTATCCTCAAGGTATTGAGAGAGAGAGAGAGAAACAGAGAGAGAGAGAATATAAGGAGAGCACCCTAAGGTAATATCCTAGTGTGATGGAATCCAAGAACCCACCCTGCTAGGAAAACACAGGAGAGTTCTGGTTGGAATGATCATACGACGCATCTATCAGAAGACACGTGTTAAAACAAAAACAAATATCAAAGGGTCACAGGCACCAATTGTTAAATTGTTGTTCATACATGCATAGATTAGATAGTTGTCAGATCTTTATGTTAAAAGAGAATCTGTTCTCAATAAGTTACGCGTTATATGCAAAAGTATGTGGACACTACTTCAAATTAGTGGATTTGGCTATTTCAGCCACACCCGTTGCTAACAGGGGTATAAAGGACACAGCCATGCAATCTCCATAGACAAACATTGGCAGTAGAATTGCCTTACTGAAGAGCTCAGTGACTTTTAACGTGGCACCGTCATATGATGCCACCTTTCAAACAAATAATTTCATCAAATTTCTGCCCTGCTAGAGCTGCCCTGGTCAACTATATGTGCTGTTATTGTGAAGTTGAAACGTCTAAGAGCAACAGCGGCTCATCTGCGTAGTGGTAGGCTACACAAGATCACAGAACAGGACCGTAGAGTGCTGAAGCTTGCAGTGCATAAAAATGGTCTGTCCTCGGTTGCAACACTCACTACCGAGTTCCAAACTACCTCTGGAAGCAACGTCAGCGCAATAACTGTTTGTCGGGAGCTTCTTGAAATGGGTTTCCATGGTCGAGCATTCGCACACAAGCCTAAGATCACCATGCGCAATGCCAAGCGTCGGCTCCATTGGACCAGTGGAAACACATTCTCTGGAGTGATGAGTCACGCTTCACCATCTGGCAGTCCAACGGACAAATCTGGGTTAGGTGGATGCCAGGAGAACGCTACCTGCCCGAATGCATAGTGCCAACTGTAAAGTTTGGTGGAGGAGGAATAATGGTCGGGGTCTGTTTTTGATAGTTCGGGCTAGACCCCTTAGTTCCAGTGAAGGGAAATCTTAACGCTACAGCATACGTTGACTTTCTATACGATTCTGTGCTTCCAACTTTGTGACAACAGTTTGGGGAAGGCCCTTCCCTGTTTCAGCATGACAATACCCCCGTGCACAAAGTAAGGTCTATACAGAAATGGTTTGTCGAGATCAGTGTGGAAGAACTTGACTGGCCTGTACAAATTCCTCAATGCGGTTGAGGAAAGGCGAGTAGGGGGGAGGAAAAGGGAAACCATTCTTGGATGGGCTGCAAACCAGTTTGTGATTGCATGTGAATGGTGGAATGCTACAGTGTCCCATGCAATCACTAATGTCCTGATGTTTCCTCCCACCTGTTCCCTTTCTGCTTCTGGCACCAGTTGTTGGTGGAGGTCATCTCAAAACAAAAGGCGGCGCTCAGTGTTGTAGGGACCAATCTGGCATTTCTGCAGGACCAAACCAGCACTGGAGACTGCAGCACACATTGTGATATTTGCTCCTCTCTGACCCGGCACATCAACGGTGGCCCTTTTCGCCATGACGTTTCTTTCTCGCCGACGTGTTTTTCCCAGGTTAAACCCTGCCTCATCTATATTCATTATTTAATCTGATTAGCCTCCAACTCCATGACTCTCTGAAAGAAAACACAGTGTGTGTAAATGCTTTTCAGTATGTCCTACTGTATGTACTGTAACCCATGTTTACATGTAGAGTAGCATAGTGTAAAATGGATAGACATCATACCTGGACGTATTGGTGCCGGAGTTCCTTGACCCGCTCACTGTTCCTTTCAAAAGGAACCGTGTACAACTGTTTCATTCCAACTCTGTGTTTGGTCAGATTCCAAGCAATGGTAGTCAGACTGATGCTTTCCACATTGTGAAATACCAGGTTGTCCTGTACAATTCTGGTCTGAATTTCTCTCAGTTTTATTGCATTGTCAGCAATGACCAATCCTACAATGGCTCTTGGTCTTCACTGAGGAGCTTTCCTCTTCCCCCAGAGGGAGGAAGACATTGCGTCCTTTAGAGGAACAAAAATACAACATATGTATTTGCATTGGGTCTGGTGGCCTACAGTTACAGTGTGACATAACAACAGTAATGTTAGAAGAAGCCCTTGTGAAATGCATTACTTACCTGTTGGTTTGTTGAAAATTACGGATAATGGAAGCCACGGTTGACTGTCTGAGATTAGGCTGGACTCTTTCACCAGTCTCTCTCAGTGATAGACCATGGTATTAGGCTGGACTCTTTCACTAGTCTCTCTCAGTGATAGACCATTGTATTAGGCTGGACTCTTTCACCAGTATCTCTCAGTGATAGACCATGTTATTAGACTGGACTCTTTCACCAGCCTCTCTCAGTGATAGACCATGTTATTAGGCTGGACTCTTTAACCAGCCTCTCTCAGTGATAGACCATGTTATTAGACTGGACTCTTTAACCAGCCTCTCTCAGTGATAGACCATGTTATTAGACTGGACACTTTCACCAGCCTCTCTCAGTGATAGACCATGTTATTAGACTGGACTCTTTCACCAGCCTCTCTCAGTGATATACCATGTTATTAGGCTGGACTCTTTCACCAGCCTCTCTCAGTGATAGACCATGTTATTAGACTGGACTCTTTAACCAGCCTCTCTCAGTGATAGACCATGGTTTATCACATGGTCTTTGATAGTGGCTCTTATTTCATCAGTGACCACAGCTCTTACTCTCCTTTGAACACCACCACACATTCTTACTCCTCTCCTCCTACCTCTACTTCTCCCTGGTTCTGGTCCAACTACTCCTATCCCTGGTCCAACTACTCCTCTCCCTGGTCCAACTACTCCTCTGCCTGGTCCATCTACTCCTATCCCTGGTCCAACTACTCCTCTCCCTGGTCCAACTACTCCTCTCCCTGGTCCAACTACTCCTCTCCCTGGTCCAACTACTCCTATCCCTGGTCCAACTACTCCTCTCCCTGGTCCAACTACTCCTCTCCCTGGTCCAACTACTCCTCTCCCTGGTCCAACTATTCCTCTGCCTGGTCCAACTACTCCTCTCCCTGGTCCAACTACTCCTCTCCCTGGTCCAACTACTCCTCTCCCTGGTCCAACTACTCCTCTCCCTGGTCCAACTACTCATCTGCCTGGTCCAACTACTCCTCTCCCTGGTCCAACTACTCATCTCTCTGGTCCAACTACTCCTCTCCCTGGTCCAACTACTCCTCTCCCTGGTCCAGCTACTCCTCTGCTTGGTCCATCTACTCCTATCCCTGGTCCAACTACTCCTCTCCCTGGTCCAACTACTCCTCTCCCTGGTCCAACTACTTCTCTCCCTGGTCCAGCTACTCCTCTGCCTGGTCCATCTACTCCTATCCCTGGTCCAACTACTCCTTTCCCTGGTCCAACTACTCCTCTCCCTGGTCCAGCTACTCCTCTCCCTGGTCCATCTACTCCTCTCCCTGGTCCAACTACTCCTCCCCTGGTCCAGCTACTCCTCTGCCTGGTCCAGCTACTCCTCTGCCTGGTCCAGGTTCTCCTCTCCCTGATCCAACTACTCCTCTCCCTGGTCCAACTACTCCTCTCCCTGGTCCAGCTACTCCTCTCCCTGGTCCAGCTACTCCTCTCCCTGATCCAACTACTCCTCTCCCTGGTCCAACTACTCCTCTCCCTGGTCCAACTACTCCTCTCCCTGGTCCATCTACTCCTCTCCCTGGTCCAACTACTCCTCCCCTGGTCCAGCTACTCCTCTGCCTGGTCCAGCTACTCCTCTGCCTGGTCCAGCTACTCCTCTGCCTGGTCCAGCTACTCCTCTGCCTGGTCCAGCTACTCCTCTCCCTGGTCCAACTACTCCTCTCCCTGGTCCAGCTACTCCTCTGCCTGGTCCAGCTACTCCTCTCCCTGGTCCAACTACTCCTCTCCCTGGTCCAACTACTCCTCTCCCTGGTCCAGCTACTCCTCTGCCTGGTCCAGCTTCTCCTCTCCCTGATCCAACTACTCCTCTCCCTGGTCCAGCTACGCCTCTCCCTGGTCCAGCTACTCCTCTGCCTGGTCCAGCTTCTCCTCTCCCTGGTCCAACTACTCCTCTGCCTGGTCCAGCTTCTCCTCTCCCTGGTACAACTACTCCTCTCCCTCATCCAGAGATGATTTGTTCTCTCTCTGTTCCTCTGTGTTGTTCTGTATCCACATTGAACAAAATCAATCCAAAGAGTCCCTTTTTTACAGTGTATGTTCATGTAATTGAAGAACTTCAACACCTTGATATTGGACTCAGCTGTGGTTGGTCTATTTTACATAACTTACAGTAAATCAGCTATTTCTCAATGTTTCAATGATCTGTTCATTCAAAAATGCGTATCAGCTGTTTCAATATAGCTTTTGAGCTGCTGTTGTTGCAGAAGTAGAGGCTTTATACCACAGGTGTCAAACTCATTCCACGGGGGGCCGAGTGTCCGCGGGTTTTCGCTCCTCCCTTGTACTTGATTGATGAATTAACATCGCTAATTAGTTAGGAACTCCCCACACCTGGTTGTCTAGTGCTTTATTGAAAGGAAAAACCAAAAACCTGCAGACACTAGGCCCTCCGTGGAATGAGTTTGACACCCCTGCTTTATACTATATTTAAGGTTTTGAACATTAGCTCTTAATTTCTAGCATGCTGTGTGCAAGCATTTGTAAATATGACAAGAAAGATCCATAACTTTGGTATTGGGTAAGCTTGTATGTAAAGAAAATGTAAGCATTTTAGAAACGTGTTAATTGACTGCATATTCTGTGAAAACAACATGAATTGTGTTAATGGTCTGGTCCACAACTAATGGATGTTGTGCTAATTGTGTTGAGACTTTTGAAAATGTGACGACAGATTGGACAAAAGGATGTTAGCGATTGTAAAAAAAAAAAAACTGTAATGACCATTCATCATCACCTAGAACACACAGGGACAATATGATTTTGGATTGAGATGTTCGACAAGCAGGTGTCCACATACTTTTGGTCATATAGTTTACCTTGTTTAATAAATGTTGCACTTGCCATGCTGTAGTATCAGGTCCGTGGGGGTGAGAGGTTGTGTGGTAGTATCAGGTCCGTGGGGGTGAGAGGTTGTAGGGTAGTATCAGGTCCGTGGGGGTGAGAGGTTGTAGTGTAGTATCAGGTCCGTGGGGGTGAGAGGTTGTATGGTAGTATCAGGTCCGTGGGGGTGAGAGGTTGTATGGTAGTATCAGGTCCGTGGGGGTGAGAGGTTGTGTGGTAGTATCAGGTCCGTGGGGGTGAGGGGTTGTATGGTAGTATCAGGTCCGTGGGGGTGAGGGGTTGTAGGGTAGTATCAGTTCCGTGGGGGTGAGGGGTTGTATGGTAGTATCAGGTCCGTGCGGGTGAGGGGTTGTAGGGTAGTATCAGGTCCGTGGGGGTGAGGGGTTGTATGGTAGTATCAGGTCCGTGGGGGTGAGAGGTTGTAGTGTAGTATCAGGTCCGTGGGGGTGAGGGGTTGTAGGGCAGTATCAGGTCCGTGGGGGTGAGGGGTTGTATGGTAGTATCAGGTCCGTGGGGGTGAGGGGTTGTAGGGTAGTATCAGGTCCGTGGGGGTGAGGGGTTGTAGTGTAGTATCAGGTCCGTGGGGGTGAGAGGTTGTATGGTAGTATCAGGTCCGTGGGGGTGAGGGGTTGTATGGTAGTATCAGGTCCGTGGAGGTGAGGGGTTGTATGGTAGTATCAGGTCCGTGGGGGTGAGATGTTGTAGGGTAGTATCAGGTCCGTGGGGGTGAGAGGTTGTAGGGTAGTATCAGGTCCGTGGGGGTGAGGGGTTGTATGATAGTATCAGGTCCGTGGGGGTGAGGGGTTGTATGGTAGTATCAGGTCCGTGGGGGTGAGGGGTTGTAGGGTAGTATCAGGTCCGTGGGGGTGAGGGGTTGTATGGTAGTATCAGGTCCGTGGGGGTGAGGGGTTGTATGGTAGTATCAGGTCCGTGGGGGTGAGGGGTTGTAGGGTAGTATCAGGTCCGTGGGGGTGAGAGGTTGTAGTGTAGTATCAGGTCCGTGGGGGTGAGGGGTTGTAGGGTAGTATCAGGTCCGTGGGGGTGAGAGGTTGTATGGTAGTATCAGGTCCGTGGGGGTGAGAGGTTGTAGTGTAGTATCAGGTCCGTGGGGGTGAGAGGTTGTAGGGTAGTATCAGGTCCGTGGGGGTGAGAGGTTGTAGGGTAGTATCAGACCCGTGGGGGTGAGGGGTTGTATGGTAGTATCAGGTCCGTGGGGGTGAGGGGTTGTAGGGTAGTATCAGGTCCGTGGGGGTGAGGGGTTGTAGGGTAGTATCAGGTCCGTGGGGGTGAGGGGTTGTATGGTAGTATCAGGTCCGTGGGGGTGAGGGGTTGTAGGGTAGTATCAGGTCCGTGGGGGTGAGGGGTTGTATGGTAGTATCAGGTCCGTGGGGGTGAGGGGTTGTATGGTAGTGTCAGGTCCGTGGGGGTGAGGGGTTGTAGTGTAGTATCAGGTCCGTGGGGGTGAGGGGTTGTAGTGTAGTATCAGGTCCGTGGGGGTGAGGGGTTGTATGGTAGTATCAGGTCAGTGGGGGTGAGAGGTTGTATGGTAGTATCAGGTCCGTGGGGGTGAGGGGTTGTAGGGTAGTATCAGGTCCGTGGGGGTGAGGGGTTGTATGGTAGTATCAGGTCCGTGGGGGTGAGGGGTTGTATGGTAGTATCAGGTCCGTGGGGGTGAGAGGTTGTAGGGTAGTATCAGGTCCGTGGGGGTGAGAGGTTGTAGGGTAGTATCAGGTCCGTGGGGGTGAGGGGTTGTATGGTAGTATCAGGTCCGTGGGGGTGAGGGGTTGTAGGGTAGTATCAGGCCCGTGGGGGTGAGGGGTTGTATGGTAGTATCAGGTCCGTGGGGGTGAGGGGTTGTATGGTAGTATCAGGTCCGTGGGGGTGAGGGGTTGTAGGGTAGTATCAGGTCTTTGGGGGTGAGGGGTTGTAGGGTAGTATCAGGTCCGTGGGGGTGAGGGGTTGTATGATAGTATCAGGTCCATGGGGGTGAGAGGTTGTAGGGTAGTATCAGGTCCGTGGGGGTGAGAGGTTGTAGGGTAGTATCAGGTCCGTGGGGGTGAGGGGTTGTAGTGTAGTATCAGGTCTGTGGGGGTGAGGGGTTGTAGTGTAGTATCAGGCCCTTGGGGGTGAGAGGTTGGTTGTAGGGTAGTATCAGGTCCGTGGGGGTGAGGGGTTGTATGGTAGTATCAGGTCCGTGGAGGTGAGGGGTTGTATGGTAGTATCAGGTCCGTGGGGGTGAGAGGTTGTAGAGTAGTATCAGGTCCGTGGGGGTGAGAGGTTGTAGGGAAGTATCAGGTCCGTGGGGGTGAGGGGTTGTATGGTAGTATCAGGTCCGTGGGGGTGAGGGGTTGTATGGTAGTATCAGGTCCGTGGGGGTGAGGGGTTGTAGGGTAGTATCAGGTCCGTGGGGGTGAGGGGTTGTATGGTAGTATCAGGTCCGTGGGGGTGAGGGGTTGTATGGTAGTATCAGGTCCGTGGGGGTGAGGGGTTGTAGGGTAGTATCAGGTCCGTGGGGGTGAGAGGTTGTAGTGTAGTATCAGGTCCGTGGGGGTGAGGGGTTGTAGGGTAGTATCAGGTCCGTGGGGGTGAGAGGTTGTAGGGTAGTATCAGGCCCGTGGGGGTGAGGGGTTGTATGGTAGTATCAGGTCCGTGGGGGTGAGGGGTTGTATGGTAGTATCAGGTCCGTGGGGGTGAGGGGTTGTAGGGTAGTATCAGGTCCGTGGGGGTGAGAGGTTGTAGTGTAGTATCAGGTCCGTGGGGGTGAGAGGTTGTAGTGTAGTATCAGGTCCGTGGGGGTGAGGGGTTGTATGGTAGTATCAGGTCCGTGGGGGTGAGGGGTTGTAGGGTAGTATCAGGTCCGTGGGGGTGAGAGGTTGTATGGTAGTATCAGGTCCGTGGGGGTGAGAGGTTGTATGGTAGTATCAGGTCCGTGGGGGTGAGAGGTTGTATGGTAGTATCAGGTCCGTGGGGGTGAGGGGTTTTATGGTAGTATCAGGTCCGTAGGGGTGAGGGGTTGTAGGGTAGTATCAGGTCCGTGGGGGTGAGGGGTTGTATGGTAGTATCAGGTCCGTAGGGGTGAGGGGTTGTAGGGTAGTATCAGGTCCGTGGGGGTGAGAGGTTGTAAGGTAGTATCAGGTCCGTGGGGGTGAGGGGTTGTAGGGTAGTATCAGGTCCGTGGGGGTGAGGGGTTGTATGGTAGTATCAGGTCCGTGGGGGTGAGAGGTTGTATGGTAGTATCAGGTCCGTGGGGGTGAGGGGTTGTATGGTAGTATCAGGTCCGTGGGGGTGAGGGGTTGTAGGGTAGTATCAGGTCCGTGGGGGTGAGAGGTTGTAGTGTAGTATCAGGTCCGTGGGGGTGAGAGGTTGTATGGTAGTATCAGGTCCGTGGGGGTGAGGGGTTGTAGGGTAGTATCAGGTCCGTGGGGGTGAGAGGTTGTATGGTAGTATCAGGTCCGTGGAGGTGAGGGGTTGTATGGTAGTATCAGGTCCGTGGGGGTGAGATGTTGTAGGGTAGTATCAGGTCCGTGGGGGTGAGAGGTTGTAGGGTAGTATCAGGTCCGTGGGGGTGAGAGGTTGTAGGGTAGTATCAGGTCCGTGGGGGTGAGGGGTTGTATGGTAGTATCAGGTCCGTGGGGGTGAGAGGTTGTATGGTAGTATCAGGTCCGTGGGGGTGAGAGGTTGTAGTGTAGTATCAGGTCCGTGGGGGTGAGGGGTTGTAGGGTAGTATCAGGTCCGTGGGGGTGAGAGGTTGTATGGTAGTATCAGGCCCTTGGGGGTGAGAGGTTGTATGGTAGTATCAGGTCCGTGGGGGTGAGGGGTTGTATGGTAGTATCAGGCCCGTGGGGGTGAGGTGTTGTATGGTAGTATCAGGTCCGTGGGGGTGAGAGGTTGCAGTGTAGTATCAGGTCCGTGGGGGTGAGGGGTTGTATGGTAGTATCAGGTCCGTGGGGGTGAGGGGTTGTATGGTAGTATCAGGTCCGTGGGGGTGAGAGGTTGTATGGTAGTATCAGGTCCGTGGGGGTGAGGGGTTGTATGGTAGTATCAGGTCCGTGGGGGTGAGAGGTTGTATGGTAGTATCAGGTCCGTGGGGGTGAGGGGTTGTATGGTAGTATCAGGTCCGTGGGGGTGAGAGGTTGTATGGTAGTATCAGGTCCGTGGGGGTGAGGGGTTGTAGTGTAGTATCAGGTCCGTGGGGGTGAGGGGTTGTATGGTAGTATCAGGTCCGTGGGGGTGAGGGGTTGTATGGTAGTATCAGGTCCGTGGGGGTGAGAGGTTGTATGGTAGTATCAGGTCCGTGGGGGTGAGAGGTTGTAGGGTAGTATCAGGTCCGTGGGGGTGAGAGGTTGTATGGTAGTATCAGGTCCGTGGGGGTGAGGGGTTGTAGTGTAGTATCAGGTCCGTGGGGGTGAGAGGTTGTATGGTAGTATCAGGTCCGTGGGGGTGAGGGGTTGTATGGTAGTATCAGGTCCGTGGGGGTGAGGGGTTGTATGGTAGTATCAGGTCCGTGGGGGTGAGGGGTTGTAGTGTAGTATCAGGTCCGTGGGGGTGAGGGGTTGTATGGTAGTATCAGGTCCGTGGGGGTGAGGGGTTGTAGGGTAGTATCAGGTCCGTGGGGTTGAGGGGTTGTATGGTAGTATCAGGTCCGTGGGGGTGAGAGGTTGTATGGTAGTATCAGGTCCGTGGGGGTGAGGGGTTGTATGGTAGTATCAGGTCCGTGGGGGTGAGGGGTTGTAGGGTAGTATCAGGTCCGTGGGGGTGAGAGGTTGTAGTGTAGTATCAGGTCCGTGGGGGTGAGAGGTTGTATGGTAGTATCAGGTCCGTGGGGGTGAGGGGTTGTAGGGTAGTATCAGGTCCGTGGGGGTGAGAGGTTGTATGGTAGTATCAGGTCCGTGGAGGTGAGGGGTTGTATGGTAGTATCAGGTCCGTGGGGGTGAGATGTTGTAGGGTAGTATCAGGTCCGTGGGGGTGAGAGGTTGTAGGTTAGTATCAGGTCCGTGGGGGTGAGAGGTTGTAGGGTAGTATCAGGTCCGTGGGGGTGAGGGGTTGTATGGTAGTATCAGGTCCGTGGGGGTGAGAGGTTGTATGGTAGTATCAGGTCCGTGGGGGTGAGAGGTTGTAGGGTAGTATCAGGTCCGTGGGGGTGAGAGGTTGTAGTGTAGTATCAGGTCCGTGGGGGTGAGGGGTTGTAGGGTAGTATCAGGTCCGTGGGGGTGAGATGTTGTATGGTAGTATCAGGCCCTTGGGGGTGAGAGGTTGTATGGTAGTATCAGGTCCGTGGGGGTGAGGGGTTGTATGGTAGTATCAGGCCCGTGGGGGTGAGGTGTTGTATGGTAGTATCAGGTCCGTGGGGGTGAGAGGTTGCAGTGTAGTATCAGGTCCGTGGGGGTGAGGGGTTGTATGGTAGTATCAGGTCCGTGGGGGTGAGGGGTTGTATGGTAGTATCAGGTCCGTGGGGGTGAGAGGTTGTATGGTAGTATCAGGTCCGTGGGGGTGAGGGGTTGTATGGTAGTATCAGGTCCGTGGGGGTGAGAGGTTGTATGGTAGTATCAGGTCCGTGGGGGTGAGGGGTTGTATGGTAGTATCAGGTCCGTGGGGGTGAGAGGTTGTATGGTAGTATCAGGTCCGTGGGGGTGAGGGGTTGTAGTGTAGTATCAGGTCCGTGGGGGTGAGGGGTTGTATGGTAGTATCAGGTCCGTGGGGGTGAGGGGTTGTATGGTAGTATCAGGTCCGTGGGGGTGAGAGGTTGTATGGTAGTATCAGGTCCGTGGGGGTGAGAGGTTGTAGGGTAGTATCAGGTCCGTGGGGGTGAGAGGTTGTATGGTAGTATCAGGTCCGTGGGGGTGAGAGGTTGTAGTGTAGTATCAGGTCCGTGGGGGTGAGAGGTTGTATGGTAGTATCAGGTCCGTGGGGTTGAGGGGTTGTATGGTAGTATCAGGTCCGTGGGGGTGAGGGGTTGTATGGTAGTATCAGGTCCATGGGGGTGAGGGGTTGTAGGGTAGTATCAGGTCCGTGGGGGTGAGAGGTTGTATGGTAGTATCAGGTCCGTGGGGGTGAGAGGTTGTATGGTAGTATCAGGTCCGTGGGGGTGAGAGGTTGTATGGTAGTATCAGGTCCGTGGGGGTGAGGGGTTGTATGGTAGTATCAGGTCCGTGGGGGTGAGGGGTTGTATGGTAGTATCAGGTCCATGGGGGTGAGGGCTTGTAGGGTAGTATCAGGTCCGTGGGGGTGAGAGGTTGTATGGTAGTATCAGGTCCGTGGGGGTGAGAGGTTGTAGGGTAGTATCAGGTCCGTGGGGGTGAGAGGTTGTATGGTTGTATCAGGTCCGTGGGGGTGAGAGGTTGTAGGGTAGTATCAGGTCCGTGGGGGTGAGGGGTTGTAGGGTAATATCAGGTCCGTGGGGGTGAGAGGTTGTAGGGTAGTATCAGGTCCGTGGGGGTGAGGGGTTGTATGGTAGTATCAGGTCCGTGGGGGTGAGAGGTTGTATGGTAGTATCAGGTCCGTGGGGGTGAGGGGTTGTATGGTAGTATCAGGTCCGTGGGGGTGAGGGGTTGTAGTGTAGTATCAGGTCCGTGGGGGTGAGGGGTTGTATGGTAGTATCAGGTCCGTGGGGGTGAGAGGTTGTAGGGTAGTATCAGGTCCGTGGGGGTGAGGGGTTGTATGGTAGTATCAGGCCCTTGGGGGTGAGAGGTTGTAGTGTAGTATCAGTTCCGTGGGGGTGAGGGGTTGTATGGTAGTATCAGGTCCGTGGGGGTGAGAGGTTGCAGTGTAGTATCAGGTCCGTGGGGGTGAGGGGTTGTATGGTAGTATCAGGTCCGTGGGGGTGAGGGGTTGAATGGTAGTATCAGGTCCGTGGGGGTGAGGGGTTGTATGGTAGTATCAGGTCCGTGGGGGGGAGAGGTTGTATGGTAGTATCAGGCCCTTGGGGGTGAGAGGTTGTAGTGTAGTATCAGGTCCGTGGGGGTGAGGGGTTGTATGGTAGTATCAGGCCCGTGGGGGTGAGGGGTTGTATGGTAGTATCAGGTTCGTGGGGGTGCCCTATGGGCACTGGTAGAGTCCTATGGGCACTGGTAGAGTCCTATGGGCACTGGTGGAGTCCTATGGGCACTGGTAGAGTCATATGTGCACTGGTAGAGTCATATGGGCACTGGTAGAGTCCTATGGGCACTGGTAGAGTCATATGTGCACTGGTAGAGTCATATGGGCACTGGTAGAGTCCTATGGGCACTGGTAGAGTCCTATGGGCACTGGTAGAGTCATATGTGCACTGGTAGAGTCATATGTGCACTGGTAGAGTCATATGTGCACTGGTAGAGTCCTATGGGCACTGGTAGAGTCATATGTGCACTGGTAGAGTCCTATGGGCACTGGTAGAGTCCTATGGGCACTGGTAGAGTCCTATGGGCACTGGTAGAGTCCTATGGGCACTGGTAGAGTCATATGGACACTGGTAGAGTCATATGGACACTGGTAGAGTCCTTCCGGCACTGGTAGAGTCCTATGGGCACTGGTAGAGTCCTATGGGCACTGGTAGAGTCATATGGGCACTGGTAGAGTCATATGGGCACTGGTAGAGTCATATGGGCACTGGTAGAGTCATGTGGGCACTGGTAGAGTCCTATGGGCACTGGTAGAGTCCTATGGGCACTGGTAGAGTCCTATGGGCACTGGTAGTCTTATGGGCACTGGTAGAGTCATATGGGCACTGGTAGAGTCATATGGGCACTGGTAGAGTCATATGGGCACTGGTAGAGTCCTATGGGCACTGGTCGTCCTATGGGCACTGGTAGAGTCATATGGGTACTGGTAGAGTCATATGGGCACTGGTAGAGTCATATAGGCACTGGTAGAGTCCTATGGGCACTGGTAGAGTCCTATTGGCACTGGTAGAGTTGCTAGGTAAAGCTCCGCCTTAGCTCACTGGTCACCATAGCAACACCCACCGGTAGCACGTGCTACAGCAGGTATATTTCACTGTCATCCCCAAAGCCAACAACACCTTTGGCCGCCTTTCCTTCCAATTCTCTGGTGCCAATGACTGAAACGAATTTCAAAAATCACTGAAGTTGGAGACTTATATCTCCCTCACTAACTTTAAGCATCACTTGTCAGAGCAGCTTACCGATCGCTGCAGCTGTACATAGCCCATCTGTAAATAGCCCATCCAACCAACTACCTACCTCATCCCATATTTGTTTTTGTTTTTCTGCTCTTTTGCTCACCAGTATTTCTACCTGCACATCCTCATCTGCACATCTGTCACTCCAGTGTTAATTGCTAAATTGTAATGGCCTATTTATTGCCTTACCTCCTTACTTCATTTGCACACACTGTATACAGATTTTTCTATTGTGTTATTGACTGTACGTTTGTTTATCCCATGTGTAACTCTGTGTTGTTTTTGTCGCACTGCTTTGCTTTATCTTGGACAGGTTGCAGTTGTAAATGAGAACTTGTTCTCAACTTGCCTACCTGGTTAAATAAAGGTGAAAAAAAATATATATATAATAAAAAAATTAAATATGGGCCCTGGTCAAAATGAGTGCACTACATAGGGAATATGGTGCCATTTGGGACGCAAACATGAGTTAGTTGACTTAACAGGAGTTATTTGGCTTAACAGGAGTTAGTTGGCTTAACAGGAGTTAGTTGGCTTAACAGGAGTTAGTTGGCTTAACAGGAGTTAGTTGGCTTAACAGGAGTTAGTTGGCTTAACAGGCCTGTTCATTGTTGTCATAGCTGTCGGTCTGTCTCTGTGTGTGTGTGTGTGTGTGAGAGAGAGAGTGTGTCTGTGTGTGTGTTGAGGTAGTGTTTTAAAGGGAGTTCCATGGTTAATTGCTGTGTGAAAGGTAGCCAGGGACAGACAGGGTCCTTTATAGCTACCTTTGTAGGTGTTAGGTGTTCACTCTGCTGCTTACGCAGGTAGCTATGCCGACAGGTTGGAGCACCTCCTCCCACGGTCGCCGTGGTGATGCGATGTTGGTACAGGCTTTTTGGAAATACCTGTTTTATAGAGTGGGAGAGAGGCAGAGAGAGAGAGAGAGAGGCAGAGAGAGAGAGAGAGGCAGAGAGAGAGAGAGAGGCAGAGAGAGAGAGAGAGAGAGAGAGAGAGAGAGAGAGAGAGAGAGAGAGAGAGAGAGAGAGAGAGAGAGAGAGAGAGAGAGAGAGAGAGAGAGAGAGAGAGAGAGAGAGGCAGAAAAAAGAGAGATAGGCAGAGAGAGAGAGAGAGAGAGGAGGGCGTGACAGGTTTCCATGTTCTAATGTGATTGGTCACCTACAAGTGTGATGGTTAAGTAACAGGAGGAGGCTGAGGTGTTTGCCTGTGTTAGTGTGTGTTTGCCTGTGTCTGTGTGTGTGTAGTAGGCTCTTTCCTTACGTATGTCTGTGTGTACACAAATCTCCATAAGACAATTTGACGTCTCTCTATACTAGCACGCTGCTTCGCAGAGCAGAGAGCACTGAGCAGACTAGCTCTGAGTCTGTTATCAGTTGATCCCTGGTATTATGGGAGCCCTTCAAACAAACAGTTGGAGGCCCCTTACCGCCACTTACAGTGTGATAACATCTGCATTGAGCCCTGAAACACTTCTGTAAGCTCTCACCAATCAGAGCTGGAGGTCTGAGGACCTGGGCCAGAGATGTTTTGAAACACTAGTCGGTCATTTCCTTTAGTCCACATGGATGTAGGATGGAGAAAACCACCACCAAAGGCCTTTTTCTCGGAGGCCTGTAGTCGAGCAGAGTCCATTACAACATAATGTTTCACCCTGCTTCGGTGGAGTCGATCTCTTCGCTCAATTCAATTCAATTCAATTTCAATTCTCGGGCTTTATTGGCATGGGAAACATATGCTTACATTGCAAAAACAGGTGAAGTAGATAATAAACAGTGCGAAATAAACTATCTCTTTCTCTCTCTATTTCTTTCTGTCTCTCTTTTTCTTTCTCTCTCTCTCTCTCTCTCTCTCTCTCTCTCTCTCTCTCTCTCTCTCTCTCTCTCTCTCTCTCTCTCTCTCTCTCTCTCTCTCTCTCTCTCTCTCTCTCTCTCTCTCTCTCTCTCTCTCTCTCTCTCTTCGTCTCTCTCTGTATTAATTTATCTTTCTCTCTCCTCTCTGTCTTTCTCTCTCTGTGGTGTATGAAAGGTGTATAAAAGTCCAAGGTGTATGAAAGTCCAAGGTGCATGTTCTTTGATGCAGTGTCTGTTATAATAAGCATTGTAATAATAGAATGGAATGGAGTGCTTGTTTGAACTTGTCTGTCTAAAAGACCCTCTCTGTGTTCTTCACTGCCCCAGATGGAATAGGGTGGTACTGACAGCCTGTTTATGCAACAGCGGGTTGCACATGTACACACGCCCACGAGCAGACACACACACACACACACACACACACACACACACACACACACACACACACACACACACACACACACACACACACACACACACACACACACACACACACGCACACGCACACGCACACGCACACACACACAAAGACCACTAAGTCAAGCAGGCTGTGAAAAGGACTTAAATGTTCCAGGAAAAATCTTCATGCAGAGTGACATAATTAAAAACACCCTTCCATTGCATTCTTAAACACACACACACACATATACACATATACACACACACACACACACACACACACACACACACACACACACACACACACACACACACACACACACACACACACACACACACACACAACGAGGTCATGTTGGCTTAGGGAGCTCAGGGATTGATGAAAAGGAGCCATTTTGGTGGGAAGAGGTACAAGACGAAATGGAAAACTAAACGTTAAAACAAGACAGAAAAGGATAGAGCAGGAAATGTTTCCTCAGAGGAGAGTGGAGAGAGCACAAACAGCACTTTGTACCTAATTCAGATGTTTATAAATCTTCAGTTGAAGTGTTGAGTTTCAGTCCAGCCCTCAACTGGCGAAGGTGGTGTGTGGTGTGTGTGTTTCTGTGTGTGTGTTATGTGGTATGTGGTGTATGGTGTGTGTGTTTCTGTGTGTGTGTTATGTGGTATGTGTTATGTGGTATGTGTTGTATGGTGTGTGTGTGTGTGTGTGTGTGTGTGTGTGTGTGTGTGTGTGTGTGTGTGTGTGTGTGTGTGTGTGTGTGTGTGTGTGTGTGTGTGTGTGTGTGTGTGTGTGTGGACGTGTTTAACTATTCTTGTGGGGACCAGAAGTCCCTACAAGAATAGTAAACGAACAAAAAGTTGACCAGCTAGGGACATTTTGTTGGTCCCCACAAGGTCAAATGCTATTTCTAGGGGGTTTAGGGTTAAGGTTAGAATTTGTGTTAGGGTTAGAATTAGTTTTAGGGTTAGGAGCTAGGGTTAGGGTTAAGGTTAGGTTTTTGGTTTAGAGTTAGGGTTAGGGTTAGGGTTAGGGTTAGGGTTAGGGATAAGGTTAGGGTTAGGGTAAGAGTACGGATTCGGGTTAAGGTTAGGGGTTAAGGAAAATAGGATTTTGAATGGACTGAATTGTATGCCCCCACAAGGTTAGCTGCGAAAGACGGTGTGTGTGTGTGTGTGTTATGTGGTATGTGGTGTATGGTGTGTGTGTTTCTGTGTGTGTGTTATGTGGTATGTAGTGAATGGTGTGTGTGTGTGTGTGTGTGTGTGTGTGTGTGTGTTTGTGTGTGTGTGTGCACGCACGAGAGAGAGACGGAGGGGGGGCGGAGGGAGGGAGGGAGGGAGGCAGATAAAGAGAGTGTGAGTGAGCTATGTATGGTAAATTAAAATGTATGAGCTAAGGCCATTACTCCTCTCTCTACTTCCTCCCAGGCACAAACAACAACCTCCCATTTCCACTGTTGTTTTCTTTCTGTCCTCTTCAAACAGCGCTGAACAGAAAGGCCCTGCTAGCAGACCTGGGTTCAGATACTATCTTTAATCATTCAAAATACCTTATCTGGGAACCAGTGATATAGTCCTAAAAGTGCAAACCCGGCCCACCTGGCACTCCAGGGAGACTATACGGTAGAACAAACGCTAAAAGTATTTGAAAGGTTTCAAATAGTATTTAAAACCAGGTCTGCTTGGGAGACAGACAGACTGGAGGAAAGTCCAGCCAGTTGGTTTAAACCAATCCATCTCTCTCCTCTGTCAATCCTCAATGTCACTCACATAACTCAGGGTGATTTAAAGGACATAGTAAATTAACAGTGGTTTAGTCCTATTGTGAGAGTAGAAATGGACAGATGATGAACAGCACGGAGCTCTCTTGAAAGACGATTGACAATGTATGCATTCCTTAAGACATACTGTAAACAGTAGATATTGGGCTGCCTCTGTGCCACTGGGTGTGTACTGTGTTCTGTGATCAGTGTTCTGAACATTCTGTGCTGTCCAATTTAGCTAGTCTGTGGCCTCTGTGCCATGACAGCCTATGTGCTGTATGCATTCTACAGTGCTGTCCTATTTGGCCAGTGTCGACAGGCTTATCACTGTGACCAGGGCTTCTGATGGGTTTAATGCAAACCACCCTGTCTTTCTGCCATCCCAGCTCTCTCTCCCTCTCTCTCTCTGGTCTCCCCAGGCGACACTGGTCTCTGGATGACAGCTCAGAAAGGCTCAGCTAGTTTCTGGAAATCGATTCCGCTTACATGCCTTTGTTCTATTTTTCACTAAAACACTGGGCCAGACTCAACATGAAACACTGGGCCAGACTCAACATGAAAACTGGGCCAGACTCAACATGAAAACTGGGCCAGACTCAACATGAAAACTGGGCCAGACTCAACATGGAAAACTGGGCCAGACTCAACATGGAAAACTGGGCCAGACTCAACATGAAAAACTGGGCCAGACTCAACATGAAAAACTGGGCCAGACTCAACATGAAAAAAGCTCATGCACTATCTTACTATCTGGAGAGAAGAGACCACAGACTGTACTGTCCCTCTACTGGAGACAAGAGACCACAGACTGTACTGTACCTCTACTGGAGACAAGAGACCACAGACTGTACTGTACCTCTACTGGAGACAAGAGACCACAGACTGTACTGTACCTCTACTGGAGACAAGAGACCACAGACTGTACTGTACCTCTACTGGAGACAAGAGACCACAGACTGTACTGTACCTCTACTGGAGACAAGAGACCACAGACTGTACTGTACCTCTACTGGAGACAAGAGACCACAGACACTATTAAAATGGGGAGGGGTCTGTGTGCTTCATACTGGGCACGTGCAGAACGACGACTGGGCAATGGCAATAGGAGAAGGGCTTGGGAGAAGACGTGGGAGGGCACACTCTGGGTGGGGCTTTGTGGGTTTGAGGAATCAGGGAAGGAGAGGATTGGTGATTTTTTGGGGCCAGCCAACTAAATATTGTTTTGTGTGCAAAAAACGCTGGTAGCAAAAAGTCATGACAGAACGGACATGGAGAGACAGAGAGAGACAGAATGGACATGGAGAGACAGAGAGAGACAGAGAGAGACAGAATGGACATGGAGAGACAGAGAGAGACAGAATGGACATGGAGAGACAGAGAGAGACAGAGAGAGACAGAATGGACATGGAGAGACAGAGTGAGACAGAGAGAGAAAAAGACCTCACTTGAAAGATGGCCAAGTCTGATAATGTTCTAAAAAGTAGTTCTGCTCAGGCTTTTGTGGGACAAGCATGTGAACAGAGAGGAACACAGAGGTTGAAACAAGCGCTACATCCCAAATGGCACCCTATTCCCGATATAGTGCACTACTTTTGTCCAAGCATCATATGGGTCTGGTCCAAAGAAGTGCACTATAGGAAATAGGGTGCCATTTGGAACGCATCCTGTCTTGTCATCCAGGGGAGATGTGTAGTCAGGTGAGTCACCCACGGGAGATGTGTAGTCAGGTGAGTCATCCAGGGGAGATGTATAGTCAGGTGAGTCACCCAGGGGAGATGTATAGTCAGGTGAGTCATCCAGGGGAGATGTGTAGTCAGGTGAGTCACCCAGGGGAGATGTATAGTCAGGTGAGTCATCCAGGGGAGATGTGTAGTCAGGTGAGTCATCCAGGGGAGATGTGTAGTCAGGTGAGTCATCCAGGGGAGATGTGTAGTCAGGTGAGTCATCCAGGGGAGATGTGTAGTCAGGTGAGTCACCCAGGGGAGATGTGTAGTCAGGTGAGTCATCCAGGTGAGATGTATATTCAGGTGAGTCACCCAGGGGAGATGTGTAGTCAGGTGAGTCATCCAGGGGAGATGTATAGTCAGGTGAGTCATCCAGGAGAGATGTATAGTCAGGTGAGTCACCCAGGGGAGATGTGTAGTCAGGTGAGTCACCCAGGGGAGATGTGTAGTCAGGTGAGTCATCCAGGGGAGATGTGTAGTCAGGTGAGTCACCCAGGGGAGATGTGTAGTCAGGTGAGTCATCCAGGGGAGATGTATAGTCAGGTGAGTCACCCAGGGGAGATGTGTAGTCAGGTGAGTCACCCAGGGGAGATGTGTAGTCAGGTGAGTCATCCAGGGGAGATGTGTAGTCAGGTGAGTCACCCAGGGGAGATGTGTAGTCAGGTGAGTCATCCAGGGGAGATGTATAGTCAGGTGAGTCACCCAGGGGAGATGTGTAGTCAGGTGAGTCACCCAGGGGAGATGTGTAGTCAGGTGAGTCATCCAGGGGAGATGTATGGTCAGGTGAGTCACCCAGGGGAGATGTATAGTCAGGTGAGTCATCCAGGGGAGATGTGTAGTCAGGTGAGTCATCCAGGGGAGATGTGTAGTCAGGTGAGTCATCCAGGGGAGATGTGTAGTCAGGTGAGTCATCCAGGGGAGATGTGTAGTCAGGTGAGTCACCCAGGGGAGATGTGTAGTCAGGTGAGTCATCCAGGTGAGATGTATATTCAGGTGAGTCACCCAGGGGAGATGTGTAGTCAGGTGAGTCATCCAGGGGAGATGTATAGTCAGGTGAGTCATCCAGGAGAGATGTATAGTCAGGTGAGTCACCCAGGGGAGATGTGTAGTCAGGTGAGTCACCCAGGGGAGATGTGTAGTCAGGTGAGTCATCCAGGGGAGATGTGTAGTCAGGTGAGTCACCCAGGGGAGATGTGTAGTCAGGTGAGTCATCCAGGGGAGATGTATAGTCAGGTGAGTCACCCAGGGGAGATGTGTAGTCAGGTGAGTCACCCAGGGGAGATGTGTAGTCAGGTGAGTCATCCAGGGGAGATGTGTAGTCAGGTGAGTCACCCAGGGGAGATGTGTAGTCACGTGAGTCATCCAGGGGAGATGTATAGTCAGGTGAGTCACCCAGGGGAGATGTGTAGTCAGGTGAGTCACCCAGGGGAGATGTGTAGTCAGGTGAGTCATCCAGGGGAGATGTATGGTCAGGTGAGTCATCCAGGGGAGATGTGTAGTCAGGTGAGTCACCCAGGTGAGATGTGTAGTCAGGTGAGTCATCCAGGGGAGATGTGTAGTCAGGTGAGTCACCCAAGGGAGATGTATTGTCGGGTGAGTCACCCAGGGGAGATGTGTAGTCAGGTGAGTCACCCAGGGGAGATGTGTAGTCAGGTGTGTCACCCAGGGGAGATGTGTAGTCAGGTGTGTCACCCAGGGGAGATGTGTAGTCAGGTGAATGTGTGGCTCTTCAGAACTGAACATGTTTACACTCTTAGAATATTTTTTGCTCTCCACAACCTAAAAGTGTTCTTTGGCTGTTCCCATAGGAGAACCCTTTGAAGAACTCTTTTTGGTTCCAGGTAAAACTATTTTCCATAGACTGTTCTACTTGGATCCCAAAATGGTTCTACCCGGGACCAAAAAGGGTTCTCCTATGGGGACAGCCGAAGAACCCTTTTGGAACCCTTTTTTCTATGAGTGTAGGAGATGCTGCTCGAGGTTGATGTTGAGGATGGATGGACTGGCGAGGGCACGATAGTATCATTCAATGACGATAGAACTGAACAAACACACACGTCATGTACTGTCAATGGGTTTCTGTCCGGATTGGTGTATGAGTTTACATCTACAGCATGTAGCCACTGTAGTACTAGTAACCCATTATGTGTGTGAACTGTGTGCATATGTGTGTGTTGGTAACCTGAAGCTAGCTAGTTAGCTGTGGCGGTAGGGAGGGAGGGCTGGAGTGGGGTTCTATGTCTCTGTCATCACTGGCAATCTGTTTCAGCACATCCACACACTCACTGCTCACATCAGCTATGGAAAGACGGAAAGCTAAGCATTCCTTCCAATATCACCATGCCAAGTCTTGTTTATAAGCCCAGAAACCCCGTAAGGAATGACTGTATGCCTTGAGGATAGAGGAAGTAGCAACAATATGTTGTATAGGTCTTATCTATATTTCACATCAGAATGGCGAACAGTAGTAAAACCTGATTCACCTCTAGTCTCAAGGAGAGCTTACAGCATGTACAGTCTTCCTGGCAATACAACCGTAGGGGTTTGATTAGAGAGAGAGAGAGAGAGAGACAGAGAGTTAGAAAGCGAGAGAGAGAGAGCGAGAGAGAGAGAGAGCGAGAGAGACAGAGCGAAAGAGCGAGAGAGAGACAGAGCGAGAGAGAGAGAGAGAGAGAGGGAAGGGAGACGAGAAAGGTGGGAGTTTCCTAGAAATTTCTTAGAATGTTGTTCTGTCACAAAGCATGACGAAAGAGCAGGTGAGAATTCATAGGATAATTAACTGAAAAGGAAAACAAGAAGAGAAGAGAAAAGCAACCAGAGAACGCTAACAAACCATACAGTCAGTTAAAGGGAGTAGAGTAATAACAACTATGACAAAACAAGAAGAGAGTCAGAAGGAACAGAGGAAAATAAAAGAGGGCATTAAGGAGAGAGAGACAAACAGAGACAGAGAGGGAGGAGGGAGGGGAAGGCAGGATACGTTTTGGGGGAAGTTAGTGGCCCATTGGGGGTTTGTTGTAGAGTTCAGGCTCAGTGGACAGGGAAGGAAGGGGTGGAGGCAGGGAGGCAGACAGGGACCTGGCCTGGGTCACAAGCACTATAGAGAGTATGTGAATACTACATGTCCAAAAGCACTGCACAGAGAGAGAGAGACAGAGAGAGAGAGACAGAGACAGAGAGAGAGAGAGAGAGAGAGAGAGAGAGAGAGAGACAGAGAGACAGAGAGAGAGAGAGAGAGAGAGAGAGAGAGAGAGAGAGAGAGAGAGAGAGAGAAAGAGAGAAAGAGAGAGTGAGAGAGAGAGAGAGACAGAGAGAGAGAGAGACAGAGAGACAGAGAGACAGAGAGACAGAGAGACAGAGAGACAGAGAGACAGAGAGACAGAGAGACAGAGAGACAGAGACAGAGAGACAGAGAGACAGAGAGACAGAGAGACAGAGAGACAGAGAGACAGAGAGACAGAGACAGAGAGACACAGAGACACAGAGACACAGAGACACAGAGACACAGAGACAGAGACAGAGACAGAGACAGAGACAGAGACAGAGACAGAGACAGAGATGTGCTACTATAGAACTTCACTTAGTTTAAATAACTTTTTGTAGATTCAATAAATTGAGAAGTCAGTGTTATTGGTCTAAATGATGAGCTCAAAACACAGTGAAAGAAATATCAAAGTGGGAGAGAGTTATAGAGGCTGTAAATAAATGTACTCACGTGTGTGTTGGGGATGACTACATTTATTACTTCATTCTTTCATAGATGACAACATGATTTTAGTCAGCGTCAACCCTCAGATATGTGGATGGTTTGGCATGTTAATGCCTGTTTGACCAACCTGGTCTCAGAGCATTTTGTATTATTCTGTACGTAAATCTGAAACATTCCATGTCGTATGATATCTTACATTTCGCATTGTACTGTATGTATTAATTTGTGGATGTCCATCATCCATTTCGTATGATATGTTATGAATTACATTTCGCATGATATGTTACGAATTTGCAAACGAGCAATATGCTACAAATTTTCTAAATATACAATATGTTATGAATTTTAAAAACATACGATATGTTACGAATTTAAATTTTTTGTGGCTAATGCTAGCTAGGTGGCTAGGTAACTAACGTTATTGTTAGCTAGCTGGCTAACGTTAGCTAGGCTAGGGATTAGGGTTAAGGTTAAGGTAATGAGTTAGGTTAAGGTTAGGGTTAGAGGAAGGGTTAGCTAACATGCTAAGTAGTTGCAAAGTAGCTAAAAAGTAGTTAGCACTTGAAATGTTGCTAATTAGCTCAAATGCTAAAGTTGTCCGTGATGAGTTTCCAAAAAGTGACCTTTCAAACTCTAAGAATGTCTGTAAAATGAAACTACTAGAAAACATATAGGTTATGTATTGACTGCTGCCTTAGTGTTGTGTCCTGTAGAAGTATAGGTTCCTTCATGTATATTTGAAGATAACTCCTCTGCACTATCACCACCACTGTTCTCTAGTTCCTGCCACAAACTATCCTGCTTTATGACATGACAATTATATGAGGAAAGAGACAATAACTACTAATGTTCTTAACTGTTTGCTACTGCAACAAAAGGGCTATTAAAGAGAGTGCGTCTGTATGCGTGTGTGTGTCTGTGCTCAGGCTCTCTACTCTGACTGTGTGTGTGTGTGCCAACTTAAGAAAATAAATGATCAAATATGGAAGGTATGGAGTAATATGGAGGTTTTAAATCAATGAACAATTTAATCAACATCATTCCTGATACTCTTTCTCATGTGTGTGTGTGTGTGTGTTTGCACGCGCATACGTGTGTGTGTGTGTGTGTGTGTGTGTGTGTGTGTGTGTGTGTTTGCACGCGCATACGTGTGTGTGTGTGTGTGTGTGTGCGTGTGTGTGTGTGTGTGTGTGTGTGCGTATGTGTGTGTGTGTGTTTGCACGCGCATACGTGTGTGTGTGTGTGTGTGTGTGTGTGTGTGTGTGTGTGTGTGTGTGTGTGTGTGTGTGTGTGTGTGTGTGTGGACGTGTTTAACTATTCTTGTGGGGACCAGAAGTCCCTACAAGAATAGTAAACGAACAAATGTGTGCGCATGTGAGACAGCCCAGGCAGTGTGTACGTTTGTGTTTATGAAGGGAGCCCAGCCAGCCAGCCATTGCAGCACAGATTGACAGGAAATTGTGTTGTGGCTGCCTGATGGGTCGTACCACTTCCACCAGTCTGACGGGGGAATATGGAAGTTCAGCAGGTAGGGAGGGCACAGAGCCAGAACACATGCTATGGTGAATCCCTCCTCCTTCTCCTCCTCCCATTGTATTGTATTCAGATGTTTGTTTTAATGGACAACCATCCAGTGTCTGTCTACTGCTCAACAGTTGAACCAGTCTCAGTCTTTTTTATGGATTATTGATATGCTATTGATTCACTACACATCATTTTAGCTGTATCCCAAATGGCCCCATATGGTCTATATAGTGCACTATACAGGAATATGGTTCCATTTGGACCACAGGCTTTGATTGTAAAGCATTCTGTTTCTAGAGCAGGGTTGCATGGTGTCTTTGAAAGCTCTAAGGGAAGAAAGCTGTAGTGAGGTGAAGGGACAATGAATCTCCCAGTAAAGAATGTGGATGGGTGGTTTTGGATGGAAGGCATAACTATTGTGACTTCTGTGTCTGTGTACTTACCTTTCAATTTTTGCAGGATGACACGTCTTCTATTAGTGACGTTATAGAAATACCTTCTTCTTCTTCTTCCATGTTCATATTAGTATTTTGGTAACACTTTCTATGAAGTACATAAGAACAGTATAATGCTTTATAACGTCCTTTATAATGCCTTATTGTACACTTAAAACGTGTTATGACACTGACCTAAAGCATTATATGTACAGTGCATTCTGAAATATTCAGACCCCTTCCCTTTTTCCACAGTTTGTTACGTTACAGCCTTATTCAAAAATGGATTCAATTACATTTTTTCCTCATCAATCTACACACAATACCCCAGAAAGTTAAAACAAAAACACATTTCTAGATTTTTTTTCAAATATATTCTTTACCTTATTTACATAATTTTTCAGACCCTTCGCTATTTCTGGTATTTGGTATTGTATTAGGATCCCCATTAGTTGTTACAAAAGCAGCAGCTACTCTTCCTGGGGTCCACACAGAACATGATAAATAACATTAATAGACAAGAACAGCTTGAAATTGAGTTCAGGTGCATCCTGTTTCCATTTATCATCCTTGAGATGTTTCTACAACTTGATTGGAGTCCACCTGTGGTAAATTAATTTGATTAGGCATGATTTGGAAAGGCACACACCTGTCTATATAAGGTCTCACAGTTGACAGTGCACAGTTGACAGTCAGAGCAAAAACCAAGCCATGAGATTGAAGAAATTGTCAGTAGAGCTCCGAGACAGGATTGTGTCGAGGCACAGATCTGGGGAAGGGTACCAAAAAATGTCTGTAGCATTGAAGGTCCCCAAGAACACAGTGGCCTCCATCATTCTTAAATGGAAGATGTTTGGAACCACAAAAACTTTTCCTTGAGCTGGCCGCCTGACCAAACTGAGCAAATACATGTGTGCCAAGCTTGTGGCGTCATACCGATGAATACTCAAGGCTGTAATTGCTGTCAACGATGCTTCAACAAAGTACTGAGTAAAGTGTCTGAATACTTATGTAAATGTGATATTTCAGCTGTTCTTTTTTATAGATCTTCAAAAATAAAAAAACGTTTTTGTTTTGTCATTATGGGATATTGATGAGGGAAAATAACAATTGAATCATTTTAGAATAAGGCTATAATGTAACAGAATGTGTAAAAAGTGAAGGGGTCTGAATACTTTCCGAATGCACTATATGTACTTCATAAAAAGTGTTGCATTCCCTGTTTATATTCATTTTCCTCTCTTCATTTCCTACGTCTCTCGTTTTGTTTTGAGCTTCAAGTTAAATGTTTGTTTTGACTTGAAGGAGGTCAGATGAGCTTGAGAGGAGTGTGTCCACTGCCAAGCTCACAGTGTGTGTGTATATGCGTGTGTTTATGTGTATGTGTATGTATTGAGGGTATTTATCTGACTTAATGTACAGAGGGGATTGAGCAATGCAAGCTTTCATTCTTCACAGTTAAAGCACTGCCGGAGAGAGAGGGTGAGATAAAGAGTGAGAAAGAGAATGATAGAATGAGAAGAAGAGAGAGTGAGAGAGAGAGAGAGAGAGAGATGTGTATGGGTAAACCACTTCTCCAATCTTTTTGGCTCTATAACAAAGAATAAAGAGCAAAAACATATACATGATCAAATACAAATCCTAGAATCAACTATTAAAGACTACCAGAACCCACTGGATTCTCCAATTACCTTGAATGAGTTACAGGACAAAACAAAAACCCTCCAACCCAAAAAGGCCTGTGGTGTTGATGGTATCCTTAATGAAATGATCAAATATACAGACAACAAATTCCAATTGGCTATATTAAAACTCTTTAACATCGTCCTTAGCTCTGGCATCTTCCCCAATATTTGGAACCAAGGACTGATCACCCCAATCCACAAAAGTGGAGACAAATTTGACCCCAATAATTACCGTGGAATATGCGTCAACAGTAACCTTGGGAAAATACTCTGCATTATCATTAACAGCAGACTCGTACATTTCCTCAATGAAAACAAAGTACTGAGCAAATGTCAAATTGGCTTTTTACCAAATTACCGTACAACAGACCATGTATTCACCCTACACACCCTAATTGACAACCAAACAAACCAAAACAAAGGCAAAGTCTTTCAAAAAAGCCTTCGACTCAATTTGGCATGAAGGTCTGCTATACAAATTGATGGAAAGTGGTGTTGGGGGTAAAACATACGACATCATAAAATCCATGTACACAAACAACAAGTGTGCGGTTAAAATTGGCAAAAAACACACACATTTCTTCACACAGGGTCGTGGGGTGAGACAGGGATGCAGCTTAAGCCCCACCCTCTTCAACATATATATCAACGAATTGGCGCGGGCACTAGAACAGTCTGCAGCACCCGGTCTCACCCTACTAGAATCCGAAGTCAAATGTCTACTGTTTGCTGATGATCTGGTGCTTCTGTCACCAACCAAGGAGGGCCTACAGCAGCACCTAGATCTTCTGCACAGATTCTGTCAGACCTGGGCCCTGACAGTAAATCTCAGTAAGACCAAAATAATGGTGTTCCAAAAAAGGTCCAGTCGCCAGGACCACAAATTCCATCTAGACACCGTTGCCCTAGAGCACACAAAAAACTATACATACCTCGGCCTAAACATCAGCACCACAGGTAGCTTCCACAGAGCTGTGAACGATCTGAGAGACAAGGCAAGAAGGGCATTCTATGCCATCAAAAGGAACATAAATTTCAACATACCAATTAGGATCTGGCTAAAAATACTTGAATCAGTCATAGAGCCCATTGCCCTTTATGGTTGTGAGGTCTGGGGTCCGCTCACCAACCAAGATTTCACAAAATGGGACAAACACCAAATTGAGACTCTACATGCAGAATTCTGCAAAAATATCCTCCGTGTACAACGTAGAACACCAAATAATGCATGCAGAGCAGAATTAGGCCGATACCCACTAATTATCAAAATCCAGAAAAGAGCCGTTAAATTCTACAACCACCTAAAAGGAAGCGATTCCCAAACCTTCCATAACAAAGCCATCACCTACAGAGAGATGAACCTGGAGAAGAGTCCTCTAAGCAAGCTGGTCCTAGGGCTCTGTTCACAAACACAAACACACCCCACAGAGCCCCAGGACAACAGCACAATTAGACCCAACCAAATCATGAGAAAACAAAAAGATAATTACTTGACACATTGGAAAGAATTAACAAAAAAACAGAGCAAACTAGAATGCTATTTGGCCCTAAACAGAGAGTACACAGTGGCAGAATACCTGACTACTGTGACTGACCCAAACTTAAGGAAAGCTTTGACTATGTACAGACTCAGTGAGCATAGCCTTGCTATTGAGAAAGGCCGCCGTAGGCAGACATGGCTCTCAAGAGAAGACAGGCTATGTGCTCACTGCCCACAAAATGAGGTGGAAACTGAGCTGCACTTCCTAACCTCCTGCCCAATGTATGACCATATTAGAGAGACATATTTCCCTCAGATTACACAGATCCACAAAGAATTCGAAAACAAATCCAATTTTGATAAACTCCCATATCTACTGGGCGAAATTCCACAGTGTGCCATCACAGCAGCAAGATTTGTGACCTGTTGCCACCAGAAAAGGGCAACCAGTGAAGAACAAACACCATTGTAAATACAACCCATATTTATGTTTATTTATTTTAACTTGTGTGCTTTAACCATTTGTACATTGTTACAACACTGCATATATATAATATGACATTTGTAATGTCTTTATTGTTTTGAAACTTCTGTATGTGTAATGTTTACTGTTCATTTTTATTGTTTATTTGACTTTTGTATATTATCTACCTCACTTGCTTTGGCAATGTTAACACATGTTTCCCATGCCAATAAAGCCCCTTGAATTGAATTGAATTGAGAGAGAGAGAGAGAGAGAGAGAGAGAGAGAGAGAGAGAGAGAGAGAGAGGGAGAGAGAGAGAGAGAGAGAGAGAGAGAGAGAGAGAGAGAGAGAGAGAGAGAGAGAGAGAGAGAGAGAGAGAGAGAGAGAGAGAGAGAGCTTGAACGCTCCTGCCCATTCTCTGTTCCCTGGAACACATAGACAAAAGGGAGAGATTTAGCCTGGCTTCTGGGTTCAGCACAATGTTATCTCTGTCTGTCTCTATATCTCTCTCTCTTTCTCTCTCTGTCTGTGTCTCTCTCTCTCTCTCTCTCTCTCTCTTTCTCTCTCTGTCTGTGTCTCTCTCTTTCTCTCTCTCTCTCTCTCTCTCTCTCTCTCTCTCTTTCTCTCTCTGTGTCTCTGTCTCTCTCTCTCTCTTTCTCTCTCTGTCTGTGTCTCTCTTTCTCTCTCTCTCTCTCTTTCTCTCTCTGTGTCTCTGTCTCTCTCTCTCTCTTTCTCTCTCTGTCTGTGTCTCTCTCTTTCTCTCTTTCTCTCTTTCTCTCTCTCTCTCTTTCTCTCTCTGTGTCTCTGTGTCTCTCTCTCTTTCTCTTTGTCCTGGGTGGGTGGTGTATAAGGCCTCGAGTTGTGGCTGATTGTAGGATTGGGGCTGACTGTAGGGTTGAGGCTGACTGGAGGGTTGGGGCTGACTGTAGGGTTGGGGCTGACTGTAGGGTTGGGGCTGACTTTAGGGTTGGGGCTGACTGTAGGGTTGGGGCTGACTGGAGGGTTGGGGCTGACTGGAGGGTTGGGGCTGACTGGAGGGTTTGGGACTGACTGGGGGGTTGGGGCTGACTTTGGAGGGTTGGGGCTGACTCTGGAGGGTTGGGGCTGACTCTGGAGAGTTGGGGCTGACTCTGGAGGGTTTGGGCTGACTCTGGCGGGTTTGGGCTGACTCTGGAGGGTTTGGGCTGACTCTGGAGGGTTGGGGCTGACTCTGGAGGGCTGACTCTGGAGGGTTTGGGCTGACTCTGGAGGGTTGGGGCTGACTCTGGAGGGTTGGGGCTGACTCTGGAGGGTTGGGGCTGACTCTGGACCTATATGTTGGAGGACCTAGGTATAGCATAGCCAACAGGGGAAGGGGCTGCCTAGTAAACTACATGTTGGGATGCAGGGAGTGCGGTGTACAGACCACCGAGCTGTGCTGCTGGGGCTGGTGTGGGCTCAGCTCACACTTTAGCATGTATATGGGGGGCTGGTGAGTCGTCTGGGGGACTTTGTATGGGTGTGGGGCGTCAGGGGGGTTCTATGTACCGTGGACAACGAGGGGGGCTTGGTTCTAACTTTCTAGGTCTGTTAAAATAAAGTAAAGTTTGTTATTTTAATGACGTAGCTATTGGACCAATAAAATTAAATCTCTCTCCCTCTTTCCGTCTCTGTGGCTGCCTTGTTCTCTGCCTGCCCAGACTTTAATATGGTTATGATTAGAGACGGGGGCTAAGAGAGGGAGGGAGGGGGGAGGAGGGGGCTCATATTTACTGCAGGGGTAGTGGGGGAGGTGCAGTGTAAAGACAAATCGAGAGAACCAAGAGGGATCTGAATAGGGCAGAGGAGGGGAGGGGTTGTGTTTGTTTGCATTCGGGCTGAAATATGAAAAACAAAAGAAAGCGGGGACAAAAAGAGAGGAGAGGAGAGAGAAGAATGGAATAAAGTTTTGTCCTCTAACAAATCAGTCCCCGCCTAGCAGCACGGGGCTCTGGCCACTTCCCCTCCTCTTCCCCTCCCTCCTCCTCTCTCTCAATCTCTCTCCACCCCCTCCCTCTGGGTCCCCTCTCTCTCTCTCTCCCTCTCCACCCCCCTCTCTCAGTCTGAGGCAGTTGGTTCGCTCCGCTGTGCCGTATGTGTCTGGGATGCAGCAGTGGAAGAAAGAGAGAGCTGAAAGAGAGAGAGAGCTGAAAGAGAGAGAGAGAGGGAGGGAGCTGTTATTTAGGTCTGTTACAGCAGACAGGGAGCAGCTCGCCCTAGGGCAGGGGGAGACGATAGAGGAACACTGAACTCAGAACAGAACATTCAGCTACAGATACAGCCAGGCAGGAACCAGCCCTGCATTCCAGCTGAGGGGAAGGGAAAGGAGGTATAGAAACTGAAGTGCCAGCAGGAAAGGATAGAACAGACGGGAGAGAGAGAGAGAGAGAGAGAGAGAGAGAGAGAGAGAGAGAGAGAGAGAGAGAGAGAGAGAGAGAGAGAGAGAGAGAGAGAGAGAGAGAGAGAGAGAACGAAGGAAAAGGTAGCAGCAACACATCAACACAAGGGTTTGATCTGGGACCTTCACTGCTGCTGCTACTGTTGTTGTTGTTGTTATTGTTGTACTCCGGTAAGGTGACCTAGCTACTCCAGGAACAGGGAAGGGGGGGTACAGCAGCAGGTTTAACCTGTGTGTTCTCAGGAGATAGGGGCTAGGGAGGGGGTACAGTAAAAGGAGGTTGAAAGCTCCACCACCATGTTTGACTGTATGGAAGCTCTGGGGATGGGCCCACGCCAGCTATATGATGTCACCAGCCGGGGTGCGTGCATGCTGCGGAAGGCGAGCCCCTTCTTCGCAGGGCTGGACCCCTTCGCTTGGACCGGCAGCGCCAGCGTTCAATGTAAGTCAATGGCATCCTGTTTGCATGTCCTGTGTCATGCTCTTCCACTGAGCTAGCTGGCATCGGATTCAGTGTGGGCCGTGGAGGGGTTTTTGTTTACCACAGGCTGTACTGCTCTCAGATCTGCTCGTGGGCTGACTGTCAGAGCTGAAGGGGCTAGAGACCTTGTGTGTGTGTGTGTGGACAGGAAGAGACTGTTACTGGAGCCTGTTGGGACAGCTCCACTACGATATAATATGCTAGCCTCTGTGTGTGTGTTTCACTGTGGCAATGCTAACCCACAGGTTCCGGTTTCACTGTGGCAATGCTAACCCACAGGTTCAGGTTTCACTGTGGCAATGCTAACCCACAGGTTCAGGTTTCACTGTGGCAATGCTAACCCACAGGTTCAGGTTTCACTGTGGCAATGCTAACCCACAGGTTCACGTTTCACTGTGGCAATGCTAACCCACAGGTTCAGGTTTCACTGTGGCAATGCTAACCCACAGGTTCAGGTTTCACTGTGGCAATGCTAACCCACAGGTTCAGGTTTCACTGTGGCAATGCTAACCCACAGGTTCAGGTTTCACTGTGGCAATGCTAAACCACAGGTTCAGGTTTCACTGTGGCAATGCTAACCCACAGGTTCAGGTTTCACTGTGGCAATGCTAACCCACAGGTTCAGGTTTCACTGTGGCAATGCTAACCCACAGGTTCAGGTTTCACTGTGGCAATGCTAACCCACAGGTTCAGGTTTCACTGTGGCAATGCTAAACCACAGGTTCAGGTTTCACTGTGACAACGCCAACCACCTGACTTTTGACCTTGTGGGGTAGGTTAGGTTCTGTATACAAAACAGAAAAGAGTAAGAAAGTACAGATTAAATATTGAGAGGAAGAGAGAGAGGGAGAAACCTGACACTTTCGACAAAATGTCAGCCATCCACATTACATTGGTCTTGTTCCCTTCACAATCGCCTCTGTGACAGCTACTAGTGCTTTCCATGTGGAGACTACAATGGGTTTTGAATCTAGTTTTTTTATATAAAGTAGACATAAAAAGCGGTCTTCTAAAAACATTTCTGTGCTCCCGGTATTTTTAGTTGGAGGTATTGTTGGTGTTTATGTTTGTGTGTAAGGATTTTTCTCGAGCTAAATAGCTATAAATTAATCAGTAGATGAATTATTGAATGGATAAATTTATGAATAAATTAGTAACTTGGAATGTTGCTAGGCTTCAGAAGCGCCAAAGGGTCTTGCCAGATTTCTTTTCTCTCTCTTTTTCTGTGTCAGTGTTCACATTTTTCCTCCCTCGCTCCCTCCTTTCCAGACTTCAGACACTACTCTGGCTCTAACAACAGGCCTGTCTCAGATAGACAAAACTGGGGTCAATTTCCATAGGCATCCAGGGGGCCTGTGTGGCTGGGAGAAAGAGAGGGACTGTGGAAAAGAAGGAGTGGGGGTGTGTTGTTCTCTTCTAGGGAGCAAGTCAGAAATGATACAAGCAAGAAGAAATACACAACACACCATCAAACTACGAACAATCTAGCTTGTTTAGTTGTTGCACACAAACAACACGTTTGCTTGCTTCTGTTCATGTGTTCCCATTTAGTGTTTTAAAATCCTTTTGAAACCCAGATGCTGTGTTGTGTTCACATTGAGGGTTGTTTCTCACATTTGATTCGTTCAACCTTCTGCTTTTTTGTTCCTTTTTACTGGATCTTGGGGTCATCTGTCTTCATTACTCGTGAAGACACCAGCGTTTCAGTGGCTGTCATACACACTGGGCTCTCTTTAATGAAGACAGATGCCCTGTCAGGACAAGGGAGGCCGAGGGGGACTCCATGCAGACCAGCCTCTCCTCTTCTGCTTTGCTTTCTTCTTTCTTTCCTGTTCTCCATTCTTCTGCTCTTCTGCTCTCCTCTCTTCTCTCCTCTCCTCTTCTCTTCTCATCTCTCCTTTATTCTCCTCTCTTCTACTCTTCTCTCCCCTCCTCTTGTTTTCTTCTTTCCTTTCCTCTCCTCTCCTCCTCTTCTCTTCTCACCTTTCCTCTGCTCTTTTTTCCTCTCGTCTCTCCTACAGCCAGCCATGGAGCTCTGATAATAACAACATATTTGTTTATTTAGTCAGAGACCTCACCGCTCTCACCGACCCACACAACCATTTAAAACGTAGACAGTCAGGTCCCAAAGTTATTTTATTTTTGTTCTTTGTTCCAGGAAATCAAAGAGAACGAACGATCGGTCAGTTGGTGTTTCTGTGCTAGTGTGTGTGTACGTCTGTGCTAGTGTGTGTGTGTGTGCGCATCTGTGCTTCTGTGTACGTGTGTGCTGTGTACTGTTTTAGTCCTTCTGTGCTTAATCTTAGTAAACAAGGCGACCCTATCTCACACGAGGAGCAGCCATAATATCTCTCCTTACTGAACCAGTTGGCCCTCATTGTCCTCTACAATGAGGCAGATGAATTGATGTTTGAGTCTGATCTCTCATTAGGCCTGGCCAGCTGCAGAGCACAGTGACTTGTGTCTTAAATGGCACCCTATTCCCTATATAGTGCACTAATTTTGGCCAAAGCCCTATGGCTATGGCCTATGTGCCCTGGTCAAAAGTAGTGCACTATATAGGGAATAGGGTGCCATTTGGGACACAGCTGAACCAGGGAGCTAGCAGCAAGCTAGAGAGCTAAACCCTCCAAAGTAAAGACACTCAGCTAGGATAGCTCCTCTACTCAGCTCTGCTCTCATAGCATTAACAACAATCAGGACTTCTTGAGTCTTGAGTCCCAGTCAGCTGCTTAAAGTGTGACACCATTTCTTAAATTTGGCCTAGATATTCTGTGAGTTAATTTCTGTTTGAGGGAGGACTCTAAAATCAGAGTAAATAAAGATTTTAACATATTTTTATCGAAGATTTTTAAACAGCCCCCCACAACTATATGCAATAATTCTCTATATGCAATCTAAACATTACCAACATGGGGATTCGTTGTGGAGTTATTCTTTGTGATTTTATTACAATTCTGACATACAGATGTCATGCTTTAAAAACAATTTTTACTCAGACGCAAATCTGGAAATCAGTGGGTTAGGTTTTGAATTTCCTGGGGGGTTTCAATGTCATTGCTTTTTGTCTCAATCTGTTTAGAATCAAAGGGAGTTTTAGTGTGTGGTCATGATCAGCTTTTCTGTTTTCTGTCTGGTGTTTGGAGACTGCTGCTTTTCTGTCCAATGTCAGAGGTTACAGAGAGGCTGTGGGCTGGCCAATGTCAGATCCACAACATGTGTGGTGTCCTTGTCTGCTGTTTGAGAAGGAGGAGAGAAGAGCCTTTTAAATTGCTGTTATTGTGTAGCCTACTGCTGTTTAAGTGTCTGATGTTGTGTAGCTGGAACTAATACATCAGGGCTGCATGGAAAGGAAAATGGTGAAATGATTTAGACATACGCCAATAAGCAAGAAATGACTCAACTGTCATACAAGATGACGTTTGATGATATGAAGAAAGGTTTATGAGCTTTTTCTTCACTTGCTATGTTACTGTGCTTGGAAGGATAACACATTTTATCTCTAATTTATGGACAGGAAAAGGATAGTGATTTAGTCATACGATAATAGTTTATTCATACGTCAATGATAGCAAAATGTGTACCAGATGCCAAATGATGTAAAAAAGATTTCTTGCCTTTTGCTTCACTTGTCATGTTAATCTTCTCATGCAGGAGCTTTATCATCTCATACTGTAATATTAGAAAAGAGGTTATATTATTTAATCATTATTTATTTATTTTTTTAATCTTTATTTAACTATGCAGGTCAGTTAAGAACAAATTCTTATTTACAATGACGACCTACCCCGAACAAACCCGGATGACGCTGGGCCAACTGTGCACTGCCCTATAGGATTCCCAATCACGGCCGGATGTGATGTAGCCTGAAATCGAACCAGGGACTGTAGGGACACTTCTTGC
Organism: Salvelinus fontinalis; assembly: GCF_029448725.1. Taxonomy (NCBI): domain Eukaryota; kingdom Metazoa; phylum Chordata; class Actinopteri; order Salmoniformes; family Salmonidae; genus Salvelinus; species Salvelinus fontinalis. The sequence continues at coordinate 18,004,760 of NC_074695.1, forward strand.
ACTGAGATACAGTGCCTTAGACCGCTGCACCACTCGGGAGTTATAAACTGGGTGGTTTGAGCCCTGAAGAAGGCTGATTGGCTGACAGCCATGGTATATCAGACCGTATACCACGGGTATGATAAAACATGTATTTTTACTGCTCTAATTATGTTGGTAACCAGTTTATAATAGCAATATGGCACCTCAGGGGTTTGTGTATGGCCAATATTCCACGTCTAAGGGCTGTGTCCAGGCACTCTGCGTTGCATCGTGTGTAAGAACAGCCCTTAGCCGTGGTATATTGGCCGTATACCACACCTCCTCGTGCCTTATTGCTATTATATTTGATGTATTATAGTAACCAACAGAGTCATGTTTACTGTCTAACTGTACCTTGGCCAATTTGGATTGTTTTGACTTTGATATCCCCCTCTCCTTACTGTCGATATATTCACAATCATGTTATGTGGTAATAACAGATAACACTTTATTAATCAACACACACACACACACACACACACACACACACACACACACACACACACACACACACACACACACACACACACACACACACACACACACACACAACCCCCCCCCCCCACACACACACACACACACACACACACACACAACCCCCCCCCCCCACCCACACACACACACACACACACACACACACAACCCCCCACCCCCCACACACACACACACACACACACACACACACACACACACACACACACACACACACACACACACACAAACCTCTTTGTTTTCCCTTAATGTGCTGTTCAATGTGAATTGATGAGCTAATTGAAACAGGCGCTATATCTTTCTGGCTTGGAGCGCAAGACAACTACGTCCCAAATGGCACCCTATTTCCTGTATAGTGCACTACTTTTGACCAGGGCCCATATGGATTATATAGGATATAGGGTGCCATTTGGGACGCGGGAACAGACTACTAAGTGGTTCCTGTGACCACTGTCACACCGAGCAGCTCAGATCATTCTCTCTAATAATGGAACTACAGATCATTCTCTCTACTAATGGAACTCTGCAGTTATTTCATTATAATTACAAAAGATTCAATTAAAATATTAGAATGCCTGAGGGGGCAGGACTGTGAATAGATAGTGGGTTGGTTGGTTGGTTGGTTAGGAGGGATGGTTAGGAGCGATGGTGGGTGTGTGGTGGGTGGGGAGTGTGTCAAATCAAATCAAATCCAATGTTATTTGTCATGAGCGTCGAATACAACAGGTGTAGACCTTACTGGGAAATGCTTACTTACAAGCCATTAACCAACAAATAGATTTGAGAAAATGTTTACTAAATAAACTAAAGTAAAAAATAAAATAAAAAGTAACACAATAAAATAACAATAACGAGGCTATATACAGGGGGTACCGGTACTGAGTCAATGTGGAGGGGTACAGGTTAGTCGAGATAATTTGTAGGTAGGGGTAAAGTGACTATGCATAGATAATAAACAGCGAGTATCAGCAGTGTAAAAACAAAGGGGGTGGGGTGTCAATGTAAATAGTCCGGGTGGCAAATTGATTAATTGTTCAGCAGTCTTACGGCTTGGGGGTAGAAGCTGCGGTAGCAAAGAGAACAGTCTATGACCAGGATGGCTGGAGTCTTTGACAATTTCTTTGGGCCTTCCTCTGACACTGCCTAGTATATAGGTCCTGGATGGCAGGAAGCTTGGCCCCAGTGATGTACTAGGCTGTACGCTCTACCCTCTGTAGGGCCTTACGGTCGGTCGGTGGTGCAGCTGTATAACTTTTTGAGGATCTGGGGACCAATGACAAATCTTCAAATCGTCTCCTGAGGGGGAAAAGGTGTTGTCATGCCCTCTTCATGACTGTCTTGGTGTGTTTGGACCATGATAGTTTGTTGGTGATGTGGACACCAAGGACTTAAACTCTCGACCCGCTCCACTGCAGACCCATTGATGTTAATGTTTGGCCCTCCTTTTCCTGTAGCCCACTATCAGCTCCTTTGTCTTGCTCACGTTGAGGGAGAGCTTGTTGTCCTGGCAGGTCTCTGATCTCCTCCCTGTAGGCTGTCTCATCAGGCCTACTACTGTTGGGTCGTCAGCAAACTTAATGATGGTGTTGGAGTTGTGCTTGGCCACAGAGTTGTGGGTGAACAGGGAGTACAGGAGGGGACTTAGCACATCCCATTGAGGGGCCCCAGGGTTGAGGATCAGCGTGGCGGATGTGTTGTTACCTACCCTTACCACCTGGGGGCGGCCCGTCAGGAAGTCCAGGATCCAGTTGTAGAAGGAGGTGTTTAGTCCCAGGGTCCTTAGCTTAGTGATGAGGTTTGTGGGCACTATGGTGTTGTCAATGAACAGCATTCTCACATGGGTGTTCCTTTTGTCCAGGTGGGAAAGGGCAGTGTGGAGTGCGATTGAGATTGCGTCATCTGTGGATCTGTTGGGTTTCCAGGATGATGGTCTAGGTTTTCCAGGATGATGGTGTTGATGTGAGCCATGAACAGCCTTTCAAAGCACTTCATGGCTACCGACATGAGTGCTATGGGACGGTAGTCATTTAGGCAGGTTACCTTCGCTTTCTTGGGCACAGTGACTATGGTGGACCTCTTGAAACATGTAGGTATTACAGACTTGATCAGGGAGAGGTTGAAAGTTTCAGTGAAGACACTTGCCAGTTGGTCTGAGCATGCTCTGAGTACACATCCTGGTAATCCGTCTGGCCCCGCGGCCTTGTGAATGTTGACCTGTTTAAGGCCTTGCTCACATCGGCTACGGAGAGCATGATCCCACAGTTGTCCGGAACAGCTGGTGCTCTCATGCATGCTTCAGTGTTGCTTGCCTCGAAGCAAGCATAAAAGGCTTTTAGCTCATCTGGTAGGCTCATGTCACTGGGCAGCTCGCTGCTGGGTTTCTCTTTGTAGTCCATAGTAGTTTGCAAGCCCTGCCACATCCGATGAATGTCAGAGCCAGTGTAATAGGATTCAATCTTAGTCCTGTATTGACACTTTTCCTGTTTGATGTCTTGTAAGCGTCATGATTAGTTGTACGGATGTTGCCTATTATCTATGACATCTGGTTGGGATATGTACGTACAGTCACTGTGGGGATGACGTCAGGGCAGCAGCAGGCATGTGTACTAGTCAGCCAGTTCTGTGCTGTGATGACATACATAAACCCTGTTGATCCCATCAAGATCATGTCAAATGAATGTGTGCAAGTAAAAAGGCTTACATTGTTGTGTTACAAGGTGGGGTTAAAATAGATTTAATTGTAAAAAAAAAACACTGTAATGTCAAAGTGAAAGAAAAAACACTTACTGTGTATACTGTATCTTGATTACATAAGTATTCAAACCCCTGAGTCAATAGAATCACCTTTGGCAGGGAATACAGTTGTGAGTCTTTCTGGGTAAGTCTCTAATTGCTTTGCAGACCTGGATTGTACAATGTTTGCAAATTATTCTATTTAAAATTCTTGAGGTCTGTCAAGTTGGTTGTTGATCATTGCTAGATGGCCGTTTTCAAGTCTTGCTAATGATTTTCAAGACGATTTAAGTCAAAACTGTAACTAGGCCACTCAGGAACATTCAATGTCATCTTGGTAAGCAACTCCAGTGTATATTTGGCCTTGTGTTTTAGTTTATTGTCCTGCTGAAATGTGATTTTTGTATTCAATTGTCTGTTGGAAAGCAGACCGAACCAGGTTTTCCTCTAGGATTTTGCCTGTGCTTAGCTCTATTCTGTTTCAATGTACCTTTTAAAAAACTCCCTAGTCCTTGATGATGACAAGCATAGCCACAACATGATACAGCCACCACCATGCTTGAAAATATGTGTGGTACTCAGTGCTGTGTTGTGTTGGATTTGCTCCAAACGTAACACTCTGTATTCAGGACATGAAGTTAATTTCTTTGCCACATTTTTGCAGTTTTACTTTATTGCAAACAGGATGCATGTTTTTAAATGGTTTTATTCTGTACAGGCGTCCTTCTTTTCACTCTGTCATTTAGGTTAGTATTGTGGAGTAACTACAATGATCCATTCTCAGTTTTCTCCTATTACAGCCAATTAACTCTGGAACTATTTTAAAGTGACCATTGGCCTCATGGTGAAATCCCTGAGCGGTTTCCTTCCTCTCTGGCAACTGAGTTAGGAAGTGATGCCTGTATCTTTGTAGTGACTGGGTGTATTGATACACCATCCAAAGTGTAATTAATATTGACTCAAGACATTTCAGCTTTACATTTTTTATTAATTTGTAAGAATTTCGAGAAAAAAAAACATAATTCCACTTTGACATTATGGGATATTCTGTGTAAACTAGTGACACAAATCTCAATGTAATCCGGTTTAAATTCAAGCTGTAACACAACAAAATGTAGAAAAAGTCAAGGGGTGTGAATACTTTCTGAAGGTACTGTATGTTCTCAGAATATGTAAGCTATAACCAATGAAGGGCTATATGTGTTCTATGTAAAATAATGAAAGACATGGAAGGTGTGTTCCATGACGCGCTAGCAGAGTCGAACAACCTTCCACAGAGTTGCATTATTTTCCCGAGAACGCACAGAGCCCTGAGTTCATTATCCCTTTCACACCATGGCTAAAATTCAACCGCTAGAAATGTGTTCATTTGCAGGCAGAAATATCTTGGTAACCAATCAAACATACGCAAGTTTAGCTAACCAAACCATCAGTCCTAGTTTGTGCTTATGAAAATCGATTTCAACATTGCCAATAATGTTTTCAATTCAACTTTTGCTTTGAAAAGCAGCACAAATAGAACATGTTAGAATGAACTATAGACATTGAATTGTACCATGCTGATATAGACGGTTGCCAGGTGACATATGCCTCCTGGCGGCCATGTTGGAAGACCACCGCGTCAATTCTTCTGACAAACTACCCCAAGCTGTATGATAACAGTGCCTTATAGTGGTTGATTCATCACCATGGTCTATTTCTTGGCAGTATTTGGCTGCTCTAACACGGCAGAAAAGACAAAGGGAATTGTTATTTTTTTTTACAGATTACCCGCAACCATGAAACACCAAGGATATAGACTCAAAACTATCAGAAACCCGGGAAAAAAAATTGCCCGTCAAGACCTGAACCCAGACAGCTGTCAGTACTTTATTTGACACTTAAATACCTGAATGAATTAAACACAACCAAACAATTAAGAGCCCTGATGGTACAGGTGACCTGAAGAAGTGATATTGTAACATCAGGTGCACTTTTGATTTGTTTATGTACTACTGTAGGTTCACCAGCTGACCTCTATCAAGAGACCCATGTCGATTGGATTCCCACTGTGTAGATGAGCAGTGCTGCGGCAGCATCAGATTCCCACTGTGTAGATGAGCAATGCTGCAGCAGCATCAGATTCCCACTGTGTAGATGAGCAACGCTGCAGCAGCATCAGATTCCCACTGTGTAGATGAGCAGTGCTGCAGCAGCATCAGATTCCCACTGTGTAGATGAGCAACGCTGCAGCAGCATCAGATTCCCACTGTGTAGATGAGCAGTGCTGCAGCAGCATCAGCTTTCCACTGTGTAGATGAGCAGTGCTGCAGCAGCATCAGATTCCCACTGTGTAGATGAGCAGTGCTGCAGCAGCATCAGATTTCCACTGTGTAGATGAGCAGTGCTGCAGCAGCATCAGATTCCCACTGTGTAGATGAGCAACGCTGCAGCAGCATCAGATTTCCACTGTGTAGATGAGCAGTGCTGCAGCAGCATCAGATTCCCACTGTGTAGATGAGCAGTGCTGCAGCAGCATCAGATTTCCACTGTGTAGATGAGCAGTGCTGCAGCAGCATCAGATTCCCACTGTGTAGATGAGCAGTGCTGCAGCAGCATCAGATTTCCACTGTGTAGATGAGCAGTGCTGCAGCAGCATCAGATTCCCACTGTGTAGATGAGCAGTGCTGCAGCAGCATCAGATTTCCACTGAGTAGATGAGCAGTGCTGCAGCAGCATCAGATTTCCACTGTGTAGATGAGCAGTGCTGCAGCAGCATCAGATTCCCACTGTGTAGATGAGCAGTGCTGCAGCAGCATCAGATTTCCACTGTGTAGATGAGCAACGCTGCAGCAGCATCAGATTCCCACTGTGTAGATGAGCAGTGCTGCAGCAGCATCAGATTTCCACTCTGTAGATGAGCAGTGCTGCAGCAGCATCAGATTCCCACTGTGTAGATGAGCAGTGCTGCAGCAGCATCAGATTCCCACTGTGTAGATGAGCAGTGCTGCAGCAGCATCAGATTCCCACTGTGTAGATGAGCAACGCTGCAGCAGCATCAGATTCCCACTGTGTAGATGAGCAGTGCTGCAGCAGCATCAGATTTCCACTGTGTAGATGAGCAACGCTGCAGCAGCATCAGATTCCCATCAGACTAAACAGAAACAGTTTCATTGTCATTTATATTTATGTACACAGTAAGTATATATAAATGCAATTTGGAACATGGAAAATAGTATTGTTTATGATATTGTAAACATACTGTACTTTAATAATAAGCTATATTATGTATGGGTGAAATGATAAGTATTTTGTGTGTTATCTCTTTGTTGCTTTGCCCCATTGAAATAAAGGTATTTCTTATGGCCTAACTAATCTTTTCTTTTACAATTTTAACACATTTAGCATAGACAATGTAATTGTTGTATTTGTCCTAGGCAAACCATCTGCATTATCACAGTACCACCTCAAAGTGCCACTCAGACTTTCTGGGAGAAAAGTATCTGTCATTGAAATTGATAGTAGTGGTTGTGTGTATATTTTAAGCTAAGGATCCTATCATTTCCTGCTTCTAGACATTTCACTGCCTAGATTACAAGGATTGGATATGCACTAAACAATTTCATGTCAGCACAAGGCATGTACAAAATGTAGTGTAATGATTTGCCTCATATACATTGTCTGCTGGTATTGTTTTTAAATTGAGAACATATAGCTCAACAATATGTAAACAATGTGTGAGTTAAGCTATTCTCTGCTTCAGATGCACAGTGTCAAGGGGTGCATTGCAAATGCCCATAAGGCTAATGCCATCATACTGTACAGTAGGCCAGTGGTTCCCAACTCCGTTCCTCGAGTACACCAACAGTACACATTTTTATTGTAGCCTCGGACAAGCACACCTGATTCAACTTGTCAACTAATCATCATAGCCCGGTTGCATCTAAACGTCTTAAGTATTTCCCTAAAGGATTTACCTTAAAGAATAATGTCCCCTTACCTAAGGGAATTGTTTAAGGGCATTGCATTTATTATTCTGTATTTTTTTAATTTCACCTTTATTTAACCAGGTAGGCCAGTTGAGAACAAGTTCTCATTTACAACTGCGACCTAGCCAAGATAAAGCAAAGCAGTGCGACACAAACAACACAGAGTTACACATGGGATAAACAAACGTACAGTCAAAAACACGATAGAAAAATCTAAATACAATCTAAATACATGTGCAAATGTAGTAAGATTTGGGAGGTACGGCATAAATAGGCCAATAGTTGCGAAATACTTACGATTTAGCATTAACATTGAAGTGATAGATGTGCAGAAGATGAACGTGGAAGCAGGGAACTGGAAGCAGGGAACTGGAAGGAAAGGTGGCCAAAGCAGGAGTAGGCTTTGGGGATGACAGTGAAATATACCTGCTGGAGCGCGTGCTATGGGTGGGTGCTGCTATGGTGACCAGTGAGCTGAGCTAAGGCAGGGCTTTACCTAGCAAAGACTTATAGATGACCTGGAGCCAGTGGGTTTGGCGACGAATATGAAGCAAGGGCCAGCCAATGAGAGCATACAGGTCGCAGTGGTGGATAGTATATGGGGCTATGGTGACAAAACGGATGGCAATGTGATAGACTACATTCAATTTTCTGAGTAGAGTATTGGAGGCTATTTTGTAAATGACATCGCCGAAGTCAAGGATCGATAGGATAGTCAGTTTTACGAGGGTATGTTTGGCAGCATGAGTGAAGGATGATTTGTTGCAAAATAGGAAGCCGATTTTAGATTTAATTTTGGATTGGAGATGCTTAATGTGATTCTGGAAGGAGAGTTTACAGACTAACCAGACACATAGGTATTTGTAGTTGTCCACATATTCTAAGTCAGAACCGTCCAGAGTAGTGATGCTAGATGGGCGGTTGCGGGCAGCGATCGGTTGAAGAGCATGCATTTAGTTTTACTTGCCTTTAAGAGCAGTTGGAGGCCACGGAAGCAGTGTTGTACGGCATTGAAGCTCGTCTGGAGGTTAATTAACACAGTGTTCAAAGAAGGACCAGAAGTATATAGAATGGTGTCGTCTGCGTAGAGGTGGATCAGAGAATTACCAGCAGCAAGAGCGACATCACAGATGTATGTAGAGAAAAGAGTCGGCCCGAGAATTGAACCCTGTGGCACCCCCATAGAGACTGCCAGAGGTCCGGACAGAGGTCAGGCCCTCTGATTTAACACACTGAACTCTATCTGAGAAGTAGTTGGTGAACCAGGGAGGCAGTCATTTGAGAAACCAAGGCTGTTGAGGCTGCCGATAAGAATGTGGTGATTGACAGAGTCGAAAGCCTTGGGCAGGTAGATCAAGAGGCTGCACAGTATTGTCTTTTATCGATGACGGTTATGATGTCATTTAGGACCTTAGGCGTGGATGAGGTGCACCCATGACCAGCTCTGAAACCAGATTGCATGGCGGAGAAGGTACGGTGGGATTCGAAATGGTCAGTGATCTGTTTGTTAACTTGGCTTTCGAAGACTTTAGAAAGGCAGGGTAGGATAGATATAGGTCTGTAACAGTTTGGGTCTAGAGTGTCTCCCACTTTGAAGAGGGGGATGACCGCGGCAGCTTTCCAGTCTTTAGGGATCTCAGACAATACGAAAGAGAGGTTGAACAGGCTAGTAATAGGGGTTGCAACAATCATTTGGATAATTTTAGAAAGAGAGGGTCCAGATTGTCTATCCCGGCTGATTTGTAGGGGTCCAGATTTTTACCGCTCTTTCAGAACATCAGCTATCTGGATGGGTGAAGGAGAAGTGGGGAGGCTTGGGCAAGTTGCTATGGCTGTTGTTGACCGGGGTAGGGGTAGCCAGGTGGAAAGCATGGCCAGCTGTAGAAAAATGCTTATTGAAATTCTCGATTATCGTAGATTTATCGGTGGTGACAGTGTTTCCTAGCCTCAGTGGGAGGAGGTGCTCTTATTCTCCTTGGACTTTGCAGTGTCCCAGAACTTTTTGGAGTTTGTGCTACAGGCTGCAAATTTCTGTTTGAAAAATCTAACCTTTGCTTTCCTAACTGCATGTGAATATTGGTTCCTAACTTCCCTGAAAAGTTGCATATCACAGGGGCTATTCGATGCTAATGCAGTACGCCACATGATGTTTTTGTGCTAGTCAATGGCAGTCAAGTCTGGAGTGAACCAAGGCTATATCTGTTCTTAGTTCTAAAGGCCTGCTCGCTCGCTGAAGTGTTTTAGGGAGAGTTTGACAGTGATGAGGGGTGGTTGTTTGACCGCGGACCCATTACAGACGCAGGCAATGAGACAGTGATCGCTGAGATCCTGGTTGAAGACAGCAGAGGTGTATTTAGAGGGCAGGTTGGTCAGGATGATATCTATGAGGGTGCTCATTTTTACGGATTTAGGGTTGTACCTGGTAGGTTCCTTGATAATTTGTGTGATATTGAGGGCATCTAGCTTAGATTGTAGGACGGCTGGGGTGTTAAGCATATCCCAGTTTAGGTCACCTAACAGTACGAACTCTGAAGATAAATGGAGGGCAATGAATTCACATATGGTGTCCAGGGCACAACTTGGGGCTGAGGGAGGTCTATAACAAGCGGCAACAGTGTGAGACTTATTTCTGGAAAGGTGGATTTTTAAAAGTAGAAGCTCGAACTGTTTGGGCACTGACCTGGATAGCATGACAGAACTCTGCAGACTATCTCTGCAGTAGATTGCAACTCCAGCCCTTTGTAAGTTCTATCTTGGCGGAAAATGTTGTATGTGGGGATGGAAATTTCTGAATTTTTGGTGGCCTTCCTAAGCCAGGATTCAGACACAGCTAGGACATCAGGGTTGGTGGAGTGTGCTAAAGTAGTGAATAAAACAAACTTAGGGAGGAGGCTTCTGATGTTAACATGCATGAAACCAAGGCTTTTACAGTTAGAGAAGTCAACAAATGAGAGCGCCTGGGGAATAGGAGTGGAACTGGGGGATACAGGGCCTGGGTTAACCTCTACATCACCAGATTATCAGAGGAGGAGTAGGATAAGGGTACGGCTAAAGGCTATAAGAATTGTTCGTCTAGTGCGTTGAGGACAGAGAATAAAAGGAGCAGATTTCTGGGCGTGGTAGAATAGATTCAGGGCATAATTTACAGACAATGGTATGGTAGGATGTGAGTAGAGTGGAGTTAAACCTAGGTGTTGAGTGACGATGAGAGAAGTTTAGTCTCTGGAGGCACCAGTTAAGTCAGGTGCTGTCACGTTCGTCATATAGAGGAGAACAAGGCGCAGCGTGATTTGAATCAGCTAAGGCATGTTGAGTGGGACTGTGGGCTCTATAGTGAAATAAAACAATAAGAACTAGCCAAGACAGCAGTAGACAAGGCATATTGACATTAGAGAGAGTCATAACGCAATCACAGGTGTTGATCAGGAGGGTTAAGACAACGGGTAAATGGCGATGAATGGGCAGAGCGAGTCAGTTAGGTACATACAGGACCTGAGGTCGAGGCTGGGGCCGACAGGTAAACAAAATGACGTAACGTGTTATTGAAACAGTCCAGGGGGCGTCGGCTGTGTAGCTGAGTGATCATAGGGTCAAAAGAGGAGCAATAGGCGAGTCAGGGTGCCGTTCGGTAGTCACTACTACACTAGGCGAGCAGGGGACACAGTGTTCAGAAAAGCTAGTGGGCCGGGGCTGGTAGCTGGTTCTTCGGCGACATCGTAACAGAATAGCCTGTTGAGACCACATCGGGCGATCACGTCGGCAGTCCAGTTGTGATGGATTGGCGGGGCTCCATTTCGACAATAAAGGGTCCAGGGCAATTGGCAAAAGAGGTATTGTAGCCCTAGAATTAGCTGGTATACGGGCCTAGCTCGAGGCTAGCTCAAGGCTAGCTGGTGCTTGCTTCGGGACAGAAGCGTTAGCTAACAGTAGCCACTCGTTTGCAGCTGGCTAGCTGCGATGATCCCGTGTAATGATCCAGAGCTGCAGGAATCCGGTGATGTGGTAGAGAGAAGCAGTCCGACATGCTTTGGGTTGATATCGCACTGTGCAGACTGGCAGGTATTGTCTGAGCTAAGGCTGGATGGTGACCGAGAAAAAGGTGAAGACCACTAGCCGTGGCTAACAAAGACTAGTAGCTAGTTAGCTGGCTAGCTCGTGATGGAAGTTTCAGTAATAAGGAATAAAAATAGCAGATCCATACCACATTGGGTGAGACGGGTTGCAGGAAAGTATATTTAGTTCGTAGATAGAAAGTCCTGCTATTTAAACGGGATAAGACAAAGACAAACACACACTTCCGACTGCTACGCCATCTTGGTTGGCTGATCCAGGACCTCTCAAATGTTTAGGGCCTCTCAAACGTTTTCCTTAGGTAAGGGCATGCTTAAGGGGTTTACGGTAGTTTGAAGGCATGTAAGGCAGAAAGAGTCTCTGGTTACCATGGAAACGACCTGATTCACTGACTCAACATCTCCTTAAAGAGATCACATTTATTTTGGGGCATTGCAAATATAACTTCTACATTCAAGCAGAGGACACAAATTGATTGATAAGAGAATAAAACACATTTATTTTAGTAACTTTTTTTCTCAACTTATTTCTATTACTTTCCAGCACATCAATTTAACTTACACTACATTTATTTTTAAACCTGTATTTAACTAGGCATGTCAGTTAAGAACAAATTCTTATTTACAATGGCGGCCTAGGAACAGTGGGTTAACTGCCTTGTTCATGGGCAGAATGACCCATTTTTACCTTGTCAGCTCGAGGATTCGATCTAGCAACCGTTCAGTTACTGGCCCAACACTCTAACCACTAGGCTACCTGACACCCCTACATGACCAAAAGTATGTGGACACGTGGATGAACATGACACGCTCGTTGAACATCTCATTCCAGAATCATGGACATTAATATGGAATTGGTCCCCCCTTTGCTGCTATAACAGCCTCCACTCGTCTGGGAAGGCTTTCCACTAGATGTTGGAACATTGCTGCAGGGATTTGCTTCCATTCAGCCATAAGAGCATTAGTGAGGTTGGGCACTGATGTTGGGCAATTAGGCCTGCCTCAATTCATCCCAAGGGTGTTTGATGGGGTTGCGGTCAGGGCTCTATGCAGGCCGGTCAAGTTCTTCCACACCAATCTCGACAAATCATTAATATAGGGACCTTGCTTTGTGCATGGGGGCATTGTCATGCTGAAACAGGAAAGGGCCTTCCCCAAATTGTTGCCACAAAGTTGGAAGCACAGAATCGTCTAGAATGTCATTACATGCCTAGCCCGAGCTATTAAAAACAGCCCCAGAGCATTGTTCCTCCTCCACCAAACTTTACAGTTGGCACTATGCAATTGGGCAGGTAGCATTTTCCTGGCATCCGCCAAAACCAGATTTGTCAGTCGGACTGCCAGATGGTGAAGCGTGTTTCATCACTCCCAAGAACGTGTTTCCACTGCTCCAGAGTTCAATGGCGGCGAGCTTTACACCACTCCAGCCGACGCTTAGCATTGCGCATGGTGATCTTAGGCTTGTATGAGGCTGCTCGGCCATGGAAACCCATTTCATGAATCTCCCGACGAACAGTTATTGTGCTGACGTTGCTTCCAGAGGCAGTTTGGAACTAGGTAGTGAGTGTTGCAACCGAGGACATTTTTATGTGTGCTAAGTACTCTCGGCCAACAAACGCTATTGTGTCTGAGCCCTAAGAAGACAAGCCTAGTCAGTGCATGTGAGGTGACTGGGGCGCATACAGGTTATGGTGATTAGACTGACAGGCCGATCTGTTGTATTAACACTTTACAGTGTGACACTGCTTGTGGACGGGCTATAAGCTGTCATGACAGCACAAAGCTGGATTCCAGCAAGGGACTGTGGAATCTAGCCTGGGACGTCCTGCCTAACCCTAACCCTCTCTGGCTGGCTGTGGATCTGACATAGCAGTCCCAGCGCTAAGGATTTGGATTATGGGCACACAGACACAACTGAGGTCTTACACACACTCGGACGTACACACACACACACACACATCAACGGACGCACACACACGCACACGCACACACGCACACACACACACACACACACACACACACACACACACACACACACACACACACTCACACAGGTAGATTTATTTAGAAATTAAAAAAACATTTTAGTAAATTTTAGGCAAAAATCTAATGGGGTTTTCAGGCATTTTTTTCTAATGGGGTTTTCGAGCTTCTGAATCTGTCAGGAACATTCTGCCAGGAGATGGCAATACAAATAGGGCTAGCTTGTGCATCACTATTAGGCTACTAGCTATCACCAGTGGAAATGCACGGTAACAGGAAAGAAATCCCAAGGGCAAGCACGGAGGGTGATCAATGGCGGCAGCAAACCCAAAATCAGTGGTTGGTCGAAAAACGGAAAAGCCCTGTATGGGATTAGTTTGATTACATTGCTGAGAGAGACAAAAGTAAATGTATTGGAGTGTCAGAACATTCTTAGAAAAAAGGGTTGCAAAGGGTTCTTCAGCTGCCCCCATAGGAGAACCCGTTTAGGATCTGGGTAGAATCCTTTTGGGTTCCTTGTAGAACCCTCTGTAGAAAGGGTTCTACATGGAACCCAAAAGGGTTTTACCTGCAACCAAAAACGGTTCTTCAAAGGGTTCTTCTATGGGAACAGCTGAAGAACCATTTAAGGTTCTAGAGGAACCGTTTTTGTCTAAGAGTGTAGTGTGTGGTACAGAGATCAAAGGGGGGGAAAAATCCCAACTTAAAAGTTTATCTGATCAGCGCTCCCAAAGAAGCATACAAACTATGAGGATAAAGACGAGGTGAGACAGCCAACAGCTAACAGTAACATTAGCTGCACGTCAACATTGCCAACAACATCCTCTTCCCAAGGAAAACCAACTTTAGCATTGTGCTTGAAAAGAGCAGAAACGTGGCAACCTCATCCAATGAACATAAAAATAGAGAAGCATTGGTGTAGTTATTCAATGATTCTGGCAAGTCCACAAGACTGTGTGAGGAGCCAGCCTTCTGAAAATTCAACGAGACACTTAATCCTAAATTCAAAAACTCCTGGAGTTGATAGAATAAATTGTTGCTTTGCAACGCAGAAAGTTAAGGAGATTATGAAAGAGGCAAGAAAAGTAACCCGTTGTGTTTGCGGATGGAGCGAGAAAGGACTGTTTTGTTTTCGGGCATATCAGCATGCTTCTATCACCCCTCCTCTAGCAAGGTTCAGCAAATCTACCTGATTCAACTCATTGAGGTTCCGGTCCCGGTTGCATAAAACATCTTCAGTCAATTTCCCCCTCATCTATTCCCTTAAAGTTCCCTTAACTGTCAGTTGTGGAAAACATTTTAAGGTGAATCTTAAATGAAGTGAAACAGTTACGGGTGCCCATGAGGTCCCTTAAGGTCCCTTAAGAGCTTCATTCAGTATGGATATCAATGTGAACAGCATTTGTGGAAGTGAATGTTACTTTCCTCTGCCCTGTTTGCAAAAGGAAGACATCAATCAGCTAGCTGGGTGTATATGTAACAGTACAACTTTAAACCGTCCCCTCGCCCCGACACGGGCGCGAACCTGGGACCTTCTGCACACATCAACAACGGTCACCCACGAAGCAGCGTTACCCATCGCTCCACAAAAGCCGCGGCTCTTGCAGAGCAAGGGGCAACCCTACTTAAAGTCTCAGAGCAAGTGACGTAACTGATTGAAATGCTACTAGTGCGTACCCGCTAACTAGCTAGCCATTTCACATCCGTTACACTCACCACCCTTTCAACCTCCTCCTTTTCCGCAGCAACCAGTGATCCGGGTCAACAGCATCAATGGAACAGTATAACTTTACGTCGTCCCCTCGCCCCGACACGGCCGCGAACCAGGGACCTTCTGCACACATCAACAACGGTCCCCCACGAAGCATCGTTACCCATCGCTCCACAAAGGCCACGGCTCTTGCAGAGCAAGGGGCAACCCTACTTAAAGTCTCAGAGCAAGTGACGTAACTGATTGAAATGCTACTAGTGCGTACCCGCTAACTAGCTAGCCATTTCACATCCGTTACATATAGCTAGCTAGCTACTTAGCTATTCAATGGAAGGTGCACAATTTGTTCCAAGATTCCTCCGATGGCATTGAGCAGTACACCACATCAGTCATTGGTTTCATCAATAAGTGCATTGATGACGTCATCCCCACAGTGACCGTAAGTACATACCCCAACCAGAAGCCATGGATTACAGGCAACATCCGCACTGAGCTAAAGGCTAGAGCTGCCACTTTCAAGGAGCGGGACTCTGTCCCGGAAGCTTATAAGAAATCCCGCTATGCCCTCCGACAAACCATCAAACAGGCAAAGCGTCAATACAGAACTAAGATCAAATTATACTACACCGGCTCTGACTCTCGTTGGATGTGGCAGGGCTTGCAAACCATTACAGACTACAAAGGGAAGCACAGCCGAGAGCTGCCCAGTGACACAAGCCTACCAGATGAGCTAAGCTACTTCTATGCTCACTTCGAGGCAAGTAACACTGAGACATGCATGAGAGCACCAGCTGTTCCAGAAAACTGTGTGATCACTCTCTCTGCAGCCGATGTGAGTAAGACCTTTAAAACAGGTCAACATTCACAAGACCGCAGGTCAGATTACCAGGACGTGTCTGCAAGCATGCACTAACCAACTGGAAATTGTATTCCCTGACATTTTCAAACTCTCCCTGTCCGAGTCTGTAATAACAACATGTTTTAAGCAGACCCCCATAGTCCCTGTGCCCAAAAACAGGTAACCTGCCTAAATGACTACTGACCCGTAGCACTCACATCTGTAGCCATGAATTGCTTTGAAAGGCTGGTCATGGCTCACATCAACACCATTATCCCAGAAACTATAGACCCCCTCCAATTTGCATACCACCCTAACAAATCCACAGATGATGCAATCTCTAATGCACTCCACACTGCCCTTTCCCACCTGGACAAAAGGAACACCTATGTGAGAATGCTATTCATTGACTACAGCTCAGCATTCAACACCATAGTACCCTCAAAGCTCATCAATAAGCTAAGGACCCTGGGACTAAACACCTCCCTCTGCAACTGGATCCTGGACTTCCTGATGGGTCGCCCTCAGGTGGTAAGGGTAGGAAACAACACATCCATCCTCAACACAGGGGCCCCTCAGGGGTGCGTGCTCAGTCCCCTCCTGTACTCCCTTTTCACTCATGACTGCACGGCCAGGTACGACTCCAACACCATCCTTAAGTTTGCCAATGAAACAACAGTGGTAGGCCTGATCACCGACAATGACGAGACAGCCTATAGGGAGGAGGTCAGAGATCTGGCCGTGTGGTGCCATGACAACAGCCTCTCCCTCAACATGATCAAGACAAAGGAGATGATTGTGGACTACAGGAAAAGGATGCCCAAGCACGCCCCCATTCTCATCGACGGGGCTGTAGTGGAGCAGGTTGGGAGCTTCAAGTACCTTGGTGTCCACATCACCAACAAACTAGCATGGTCCAAGCACACCAAGATCGTCGTGAAGAGGGCATGACAACCTATTCCCCCCAGGAGACTGAAAAGATTAGGCATGGGTCCTCAGATCCTCAAAAAGTTATACAGCTGCACCATCAAGAGCATTCTGACTGGTTGCATCACTGCATGGTATGGCAACTACTCGGCCGCTGACCGCAAGGCACTACAGAGGGTAGTGCTTAAGGCCCAGTTCATCACTGGGGCAAAGCTTTCTGCCATCCAGGACCTCTATACCAGGCGGTGACAGAGGAAGGCCCTAAAAGTTGTCAAAGACTCCAGCCACCTTAGTCATAGACTGTTCTCTCTGCTACCGCACGGCAAGCTGTACCAGAGCGCCAAGTCTAGGTCCAAGAGGCTTCTAAACAGCTTCTACCTCCAAGTCATAGAACTCCTGAACATCTAATCAAATTGCTACCCAGACTATTTGCATTCCCCCCCCCCCCCCTTTTTACACCGCTGCTGCTCTCTGTTGTTATCATCTATGCATAGTCACTTTAATAACTCTACCTACATGTACATATTACCTCAATTACCTCGACTAACCGGTGCCCCCGCACATCGACTCTGTACCGGTGCCCCACCCTGTGTATAGTCTCACTATTGTTATTTTATTGCTGCTCTTTAATTACTTGTTACTTTTATTTCTTATTCTTATTTGTACTGCATTGTTGGTTAGGGGCTCGTAAGTAAGCATTTCACTGTAAGGTCTACACCTGTGACTAACATCATTTGATTTGATTTGAATCCATGGCTTCAAAGCTAGCTAGCTACCTACTTTTGTGTAACCTCAAGTTACACAACTAACAATAACCACAACCTCAAGATACACAACTAACCTTAACCCTAACCTCAACCTGAAATTAAACAACTAACGCCAACCTCAACCTCAAGTTAGTCAACTAACTTTAACCCCAACTTCAAGATACACAACTACCCCTAACCCCCCCAAGTTAAACAACTGTTTCCCAAATGGCAACCTATTCCCTACATAGTGCACTACTTTTGTGATAGTGGCGCTCTATATGGGGAATAGGGTTCAATTTGGGTCCATGACTCATGACAATGAAAGGAAGGTGAGGGCTTGCAAAGAGCTTGGTTGGAATGGTTTGCAGTGCTATGACAAGTCAAGGACTTATTTCTATTGGGGTCTTCAAAATGCTTTCACAAACAGAGTGCTTTCACTGGTTGGTTGGTGGGCACAAAGGAAGTGTGTCTTGCTGCCACCCATCCCTGTTGGCATTGTGCTTGTTTCAGGCAGATTGCTCAAGATTGACTTTGAAATTTGACGTCTGTCCATGTCTTGAGGACGTCGGGAAATGACAAAACAGGGAGTGCTATTGCCATTCGGTTTTTGTGGAAATATCGTGCAACCTGTCCTTTAACCATTAACTTCGAAATGTAACATTTGGAGAAACAGAATGATGCTGGGCAGGAGGAGTAAACCCAGGGTGTCAAAAACACTTCGAAATTTGACGTTTGGAACAACTTCGAAATTTGACGTTTGGAGAAACGTGAATAAACATCAGAATCTGAAATCAAATTGGTTAAATCGTGAGATCTTGTTGCTTGTTTGCTGTGAGCAGAGTTTGCCTGTGATGCACTGTTCCACACTCTGCTGAGGCGTGGGCACTGGGCAGACGCGCCGGTGTTTGTGTGTGTGTGTGTGTGTGTGTGTGCGTGCGTGCGTGCGTGCGTGCATGCGTGTGTGTGTGTGTGTCAGTCTGGAACCATGTGTGAGCTCAGTGTGAGGGGAGAGGTTCTGTTACCAGCGTGTTATTGACTGACGGCTTGGCTCCCCCGTCGCCAGGGCCCACCGTTGCCAGGGCCCACTGTTATGATAGGCTCAGGCCAGACATGCAGAGAGGGAGTGAGGGAGAGAAGGGGGAGAGTCCGGGCGACTCCACTCTGTGTGAATGGGTTGTGTTTAAGCAGCAGACAGACACTGTTTGGCATCGAGCGCTAGTGGTGTGTATTTATCCCCATTATCTCAGCAGACTGGTGGAAAGTGACTGGGGCTTGGGTTGGGGCCGGGCACCCCAGATACTGAGCCATATAGCCACTCTGCCATCTCTGCTGTGTGTATGTTTTGGAAGTGTGATCACGGATGAAGAACGGCCATGTGTTGCTATGTGTATCTGCATTAAAATGTGTGCCTTTTGTGTGTGTGTGTGTGTGTGTGTGCGTGTGCGTGTGTTTACCATGGCTCAGTACTACGGGTTTCAGTGGGCCCTAGGAACACTGAAACACTGCCAATATCAGAACTGCATTCACACCCACACACAAGCACTTCAAGTGACCTGGCTCAGTCCTCTCGGTCTTCTACTCTAAACAGCCATCTTTCTCAATGGAAGTGTGCTGTAGTGCTGTAGTTAGCTTGTGAACAGGCAGAGTGATTATCAGACAGCTAGCTACCTCTTTAGCATTAGCAACATCTCTGACAACCAGCCAGCTAGAGAGGGAGAGCCTAGGGATATAATAAAATGCTATTGTGGTTTAACTTCTTAATGGGGAGCTCTTCCTCTCTAGGTGACTCTGGTGCTACTAAAAGTAGCCTGGTCCCAGATATGTATGTGCTGTTTAGTCAACTCATATGGTCTTATCACTGGCTACACAGCACAAACGGATCTGAGACCAGGCTATATTAAAGGGGACTAATTTTTCTTCAGTCAGTTGACCAGACAGAGTGGGTGATTCATTGTCTGATGCTTGGCACAGCAGCCCCATCTATAGTGAACAATAGACAACCCCTTCCCTTAGTCAGTTGGTTGCCAAGCAAAAGTGAAAACTAGGAGCCACACATACAGAAACACATCAGTTTTATATTTTCTGTTGCTCAAAGCAGAAGTTTCTCAGGCTCTGTTTTGCCATCTGATGTGACTGGTGTCTGTGCCACTGCCAGGTCAGGCTAACAGCAATCAGGGGAAAGTCAAAGCACTACTTAGGTTACATCTCAAATGGCAACCTATTACGTATATAGTGCACTACTTTTGACCAGGGCCCATTGGCCAGCCATAGGAAATAGAGTGCAATTTAGGATTCTCAGTACAAAAAGCCCCTGATAGCTAGCAATTTCTTTCTCAACCACAAATCACATCTCTCTCTCTCTCTCTCTCTCTCTCTCTCTGCCCCCCTTGTCTCTCTCTTTATCTCTCTTTATCTCTCTTTATCTCTCTTTGTCTCTCTTTATCTCTCTCTCTCTCTCTCTCTCTCTCTCTCTCTCTCTCTCTCTCTCTCTCTCTCTCTCTCAGACAGTGTGCATGCACTCATATGTCTGCGTATTTGTTTTGTGTGTGTGTGTGTGTGTGTGTGTGTGTGTGTGTGTGTGTGTGTGTGTGTGTGTGTGTGTGTGTGTGTGTGTGTGTGTTGTGTGTGTGTGTGTGTGTGTGTGTGTGTGTGTGTGTGTGTGTGTGTGTGTGTGTGTGTGTGTGTGTGTGTGTGTGTGTTGGTACCAACAACATCCTAAGGATTACTTTTGCACTCCTAGAAAAAAAGTTTCCTAAAAGGTTCTTTGGCTGTCCCCATAGAATAAGTTAGAATCATTGTGGGTTCCATGTAGAACCCTCTGTGGAAAGGGTTCTACATTGACCCCATAAGGGTTCTACCTGGAACCAAATGGGTTCTACCTGGAACTAAAACTAGTTCTTCAAAGGGTTCTCTTATGGGAACAGCCAAAGAACACTTTAAGGTTCTAGATAGCACTTTTTTTCCTGAGTGTAGGGTTTCCCTCCCCAGCCAGCTGTTGTGAGTACATTTACATTTACATTTAAGTCATTTAGCAGACGCTCTTATCCAGAGCGACTTACAAATTGGTGCATTCACCTTATGATATCCAGTGGAACAACCACTTTACAATATTCACTTTACAATATCCACATATCCCTACCGGCCAAACCCTCCCTAACCCGGACCCGGACGACGCTAAGCCAATTGTGCGTCGCCCCATGGACCCCCCGGTCGCGGCAGAGCCTGGGCGTGAACCCAGAGACTCTGGTGGCGCAGCTAGTACTGCGATGCAGTGCTCTAGACCACTGCGCCACCCGGGAGGGTAGAGTAGTTAGTAGTACTGTTGTTGTTTATGTTATCCTCTTTTCCCTCACATCATGCCACAGCAGGCTGCCTGCAGCGTTTACTTCTACTTTTCAGGTTTCTATTGTTGTGGGAAGGAAGCAATATCAATTGAACAAGCTGCAGTAGCGCTAGCTGCAGTGCCAAAGACAGACAGACAGACAAGGAGTTTGGGAGAGACAACAACCCAGGGATCAAAGACAGGCTAGAGACAAATGTCTTCTGTCCTCACCACCAGATAAGATTTCTGTCTGTCTGTCTGTCTGTCTGTCTGTCTGTCTGTCTGTCTGTCTGTCTGTGTGGTGTGTCTGTCTGGTGTGTCTGTGTGGTGTGTCTGTGTGGTGTGTCTGTGTGGTGTGTCTGTCTGTCTGTATGGCTATCTGTCTGTCTGAGTAATAGCTGGGGCCTGTACTTCTGGCAGCTCTGGGTTACTGTAGACAGCAGCTGCTGAAGAAGACTACTCTCTGTCATGGTATAATGACCAGATGAACAGTGGGCTGGTGCTCACCAGGAGGGTGTAGGGGCAGACTATCTGGACATATGGACCTGTCTGTCTGCTTCCTCCATCATCTGCCTTATCAATAGCCTTATCTGGTTACGGCATTACATCTGACTGGAACTTTATTTGGGATGTTCCTTTTTTAACTTCTGTTAGTTGCCCTTTCTTCTCTTTCGGCCCACACCTTCTTAGGTCAGGGTGTCTGGGACCATTTGAAGGCCCCTTTCTTTGGGCAGCCTCGGGGGGTGGATGGGTGGTGTGGTGGGTAGTATGGCGTTCTGTTTGAAGCCCTGTGTGGTTTGACAGGCTGGTGTGGTGAAGGAAAGGAAAGATGATTACTCTGTGCCAAATGCTGGCTGTTGGCTTGGCTGGCTCCATGAGGCCCAGAATCAAAAGGCTCTTTACGAGGTGTTGTAAAGAAGAAAGGTTGGTTTGAAGGAGTGTGCTGTGTGCTCAACTCTCTGCCTGCCTCAGACTGAGACTCCAAGACTAATTCCACGTTTAACATGGACCCTGAGGACACAAGCAGTTACCAGCCCCAACTGCTGCCTTCCTGCTCTGCTCTGGGCTGCCCACCTTGTCTGGAAGAGAGGGCATAGGTGTGTGTGTGTGTGTGTGCGTGTGCGTGCTTGCTTGTATGTGAATAAAACGTTGTCAGAATTCCAAACTCCAGGTGTAAGAAGTCTTCAAATATTGAAAACCCTTGGAAAATTCTTGGAACAGGGATTGATACATGTACATGCTATGTGCATTTCTCTCTCTCTCTCTTTCTCTCTCTCTCTCTCTCTCTCTCTCTCTCTCTCTCTCTGCCCCCCTTGTCTCTCTCTTTATCTCTCTTTATCTCTCTTTATCTCTCTTTGTCTCTCTTTATCTCTCTCTCTCTCTCTCTCTCTCTCTCTCTCTCTCTCTCTCTCTCTCTCTCTCTCTCTCTCTCTCTCTCTCTTCCCCATCTCTCTCTCTCCCCTCTCTCTCTTCCCCATCTGTCTGTCTGTCTGTCTGTCTGTCTGTCTGTCTGTCTCTGTCTCCCCTCTCTCTCTCTCTCATTTTCTCTCTCTTTCTTTCTCAGACGGTGTGCGTGCACACATATGTCTGCGTATGTGTTTTGTGACTTTTTGTTGGTTATGACAGTGGGGTGGTTTAGGTTGGGGGGTTCTCTGCTCCTGTCTGTCCACGTTGGTGTGCCTCCTCTCCTCCTCCTTCCTACTCTCCTCTTCCTTTCCTTTCCTCTCTTCTCCCTCTCATAATTTCCTCCCCTCTGAGTGGTCAGCCAGCCCAGTTTTATCACAGGCCTTTCAAAGGCAGCAAGCCTCACAGGGCCTCCAGGCTGGGAGGCAAGAGGAGAGTTGGAGGGTGTGTGGGTGTGTGTGTCTGGGGAGGGGGGGGGGTTCAGGTAGTGAGCTTTCTGACAGCTGTTAAAGGAACTGCTACCGCTCAGCACCTTTAATGAAGGAAAGCAACCCCCACAGACACACACACATACTCAAGACAAGTCACACAGTGTGTGTCTTTAACTCACACAATAGAGACCTGACTTTCCCAGTTGAAATGTATACAGTGATTCAAGAGAGCTTATAGCAATAGAGCTTGAACAGCAATGTCATTATTGGCAATGTTTCAACCTATCTTGACCACAGGGGTATAGAGCTGATGTGAGTAAGATGGAGAATTTAGCCCGTGGTTGGTGCTTGACCTGTCAACCCATATGAACAGCCATGAAACCGCAGAGGGAGACTATAAAGCATTGCATCAGATCTTCTGGAAAAAGGCAATGTGACAAAAAGAGGAAGGAAACGTGAGAGAGAGAGAGATAGAGAGAGATGTGAGAGAGAGAGATGTGAGAGAGAGAGACGTGAGAGAGAGAGAGATGTGTGAGAGAGAGAGAGAGAGAGAGAGAGAGATGTGGTTGAGAAAGAAATTGATAGCTATCAGGGACTAGAGGCAAAAATAATGACAATTTAGCATTAGTACTGGAGTGACAGATGTGCAGATGAGGTAGTCGGGTGTGCTATTTACAGATTGGCTGTGTACAGGTACAGTGATCGGTAAGCTGCTCAGACAGCTGATGCTTAAAGTTAGAGAGGGAGATAATAGACTCAAGCTTCAGAGATTTTTGCAATTTGTTCCAGTCATTGGCAGCAGAGAACTGGAAGGAAAGGCGGCCAAAGGAAGTGTTTGCTTTGGGGATGACCAGTGCAATATACCTGCTGGAGTGCGTGCAACGGGTGGGTGTTGCTATGGTGACCAGTGAGCTGAGATAAGGCAGGGCTTTACCTCGCAAAGACTTATAGATGACCTGGAGCCAGTGGGTTTGGCGACGAATATGAAGCGAGGGCCAGCCAACGAGAGCATACAGGTCGCAGTGGTGGGTAGTATATGGGGCTATTGTGGGGGTATTTTTGTAGAGTGAAGTACACATCCATAGAAATGTAAAGCATTCAGAGTTTCCTGTCTGTAGTAGTAAAGTAGGGCCCTTCCTCCATGCAGTGCCACAGTCTGTGCCATGGGTAGAGGTGCCATGGGTAGAGGTGCCATGGGTAGAGGTGCCATGGGTAGAGGTGCCATGGGTAGAGGTGCCAAGGGTATCGTAGGGAGGCTCTGCCCAGTGTGCCAGATTGTCTATCTGCCCCACTGTTCCACAGCCGCTTCTCAATCTGGTGCCCCTTACCAGTCTGTGTGGCCACTCTACCTAGTCTACACACATACCAGGCACTACTAGGTGTTGCTCTCTCTCTCTCTTTCTCACTCACTCACTCACTCACTCACTCACTCACTCACTCACTCACTCACTCACACACACACACACACACACACACACACACACACACACACACACACACACACACACACACACACACACACACACACACACACACACACACACACACACACACACAGACAGAGTACACACACAAAACATACAAAACTGGTATCTGACCGTAACAGACACACATGCCTCACTGTCTGGTATCTGATTATAACAGACACACATGCCTCACTGTCTGGTATCTGATTATAACAGACACACATGCCTCACTGTCTGGTATCTGATTGTAACAGACACACATGCCTCACTGTCTGGTAACTGATTATAACAGACACACATGCCTCACTGTCTGGTATCTGATTATAACAGACACACATGCCTCACTGTCTGGTATCTGATTATAACAGACACACATGCCTCACTGTCTGGTATCTGATTATAACAGACACACATGCCTCACTGTCTGGTATCTGATTATAACAGACACACATGCCTCACTGTCTGGTATCTGATTATAACAGACACACATGCCTCACTGTCTGGTATCTGATTATAACAGACACACATGCCTCACTGTCTGGTATCTGATTATAACAGACACACATGCCTCACTGTCTGGTATCTGATTGTAACAGACACACATGCCTCACTGTCTGGTATCTGATTATAACAGACACACATGCCTCACTGTCTGGTATCTGATTGTAACAGACACACATGCCTCACTGTCTGGTATCTGATTGTAACAGACACACATACCTCACTGTCTGGTATCTGATTATAATAGACACACATGCCTCACTGTCTGGTATCTGATTGTAACAGACACACATGCCTCACTGTCTGGTATCTGATTGTAACCGACACACATGCCTCACTGTCTGGTATCTGATTGTAACAGACACACATACCTCACTGTCTGGTATCTGATTATAACAGACACACATACCTCACTGTCTGGTATCTGACCGTAACAGACACACATGCCTCACTGTCTGGTATCTGATTGTAACAGACACACATACCTCACTGTCTGGTATCTGATTGTAACAGACACACATGCCTCACTGTCTGGTATCTGATTATAATAGACACACATACCTCACTGTCTGGTATCTGATTGTAACAGACACACATGCCTCACTGTCTGGTATCTGACCGTAACAGACACACATGCCTCACTGTCTGGTATCTGATTGTAACAGACACACATACCTCACTGTCTGGTATCTGATTATAACACACACATGCCTCACTGTCTGGTATCTGATTATAATAGACACACATACCTCACTGTCTGGTATCTGACCGTAACAGACACACATGCCTCACTGTCTGGTATCTGATTGTAACAGACACACATACCTCACTGTCTGGTATCTGATTATAACACACACATGCCTCACTGTCTGGTATCTGATTGTAACAGACACATATGGCTTCAGGCCTGTACTCTGGGTTCTTTAAGGAAGTTAGAGATGCAGATAGACTCCCACCTGTACCGCTCTATCTACCAACTGTAAACAAGACCAATACACAGACCCCTGTACAGCACTACAACTAGCACGTACGTTGATGGCACATTGGAACAGTACAGCGTGTGAATCAGGAGAGAGAGCAGAGTGAACAGAGAATCCCACTTGCAAATCAAATGGAGTCTAGTCTGCAGAGACTGGGCAGAGCCACTGACTGGAAGAGGGCCCACTCTAAACTAAGAGTCCACAGTTCTATTCGCGTACACGTTAGCACGCACACAAATACATACGCAGGCAAGAACGCATGCTTGCGAGCACACACAAACACACATACAACAAGCACATACACACACACACACTAACTCCCTCACATGCCAAGACTCACCCTGGAATAGTGTCCCAGTGAAGATTCAATCACACCCACAGTCACGTAGACCAAATCTGCAGGCAGCCTATTGTGAAGGAATAGTTGTTCCTCTGCCAGGGTGTCATATGCTAGCTAGCTGCTCGGTTAAAACCAGGGTTGCGCAACAACACAGAAACACAGTAATGCCTTTGCTTCACAGTTGAATTGCTATTGGACACATGCTGTACATCACAGCACAGCTCCTCTTCTTTTCTCGAGACGACAAAACAACAGACAGGTTTTGATGGTCAACCAGACCTCCTCTTTGGTTCCCTGTGTATCCTTTCTTCTTTCTCTTCTTCTATTGTATCAGTTGAACTTCAAGGGAAGTCATTTGGCCCAGTTGACGTTCACCTAGAATTTAATGCAATTGACCTTCAGCTCCACGTCTATTTCTGTCTGGTGTATTTAGCACATCTAATGAGGTGCAGTGAAAGGATGTTACTCCGCAGATAGAGGCTGAAGGTGTGTGTATGTGTGTGTGTCCCAGCATGTGTGCTTCTGCGTGTGTGTGTGCGCATGAACGTGTGCGCGTGACTCTGGGATTAGTGTAAGTCATGGCAGTGCAGCTGGACCATGTGTGTACAGAGGCCACTGAGAGAGGGGGATTAGAGGTAAACTGATACTTAGTACGAAATGTAGGAAATGAGCAGTGGCTAACTCCTCTCCCCTCCTCTCCTCTCCTCCCCTCTGTCACCCCCCTAGCACACAGCCCCCAACCCCAATCCCCACACACTACCCAGCTCTCCTCTCGTCCATCACCAGCCTTCAGCTCTCCGGAGGAAGATTGCCATGCAAAGTGAGGCCCAGGCTTCAGAACTGATAACAGTGCCTCTCATTTTAGAGGCCTGTTTTTCTCTAAACAAAGATGGCTGGGTTTGGGAGACAGTGAGCGACAGGAAGAGACAGGGACAGACAGGGGAGGGGGCTCAGGGGGGTTGATTGAATAGCTCCATGTCATCATTCAAGTGGGCCTGCTTGCCTGGGGTGGGGTAAGTGTGGAGGGATATTTGGATAGGTATGGAGCATGTGTGTGTGTCAAATAAAATAAAATAATTATTGGTCACATACACATATTTAGCAGATGTTATTGAGGGTGTAGCTAAATGCTTGTGTTCCTAGCTCCAACAGTGCAATAGTATCTAACAATTCACAACAATACACACAGATCTAAAAGTCAAAGAATGGGATTAAAAATATATAAATATTAGGAGTGGCATTGACTAAAATACAGTAGAATAGAATACAGTATATAAACATGAGATGAGTAAAGCAGTATGTAAATATTATTTAAGTGACTAGTGTTCCATTATTAAAGTGGACAGGGATTCCAAGTCTATGTATATAGGGCAGCAGCCTCTAAGGTGCAGGGTTGCGTAACCAGGTGGAAGCCGGCTAGTGATGGCTATTTAACAGTCTGATGGTCTTGAGTTAGATGCTGTTTTTCAGTCTCTCGGTCTCAGCTTTGATGCATCTGTACTGACCTCCCCTTCTGGATGATAGCAGGGTGAACAGGCCGTGGCTCGGGTGATTGATGTCCTTGATGATCTTTTTGGTCTTCCTGTGACATTGGGTGCTGTAGGTGTCCTGGAGGGCAGGTAGTTTGCACCTGGTGAAGTATTGGGCAGACCGCACCACCCTCTGGAAAGCCCTGCGGTTGCGGGCGGTGCAATTGCTGTACCAGGCGGTGATACTCTCAACAGGAAGCTCTCAATTGTGCATCTGTTAAAGTTTGTGAAGGTTTTCTTCGGCCTCCTCAGGTTGAAGAGGCATTGTTGCGCCTTCTATACCACACTATCTGTGTGGGTGGACCATTTCAGATCGTCAGTGATGTGTACGCTAAGGAACTTAAAACTTTCCACCTGCTCCACTGCGGTCCCATCGATGTGGATAGAGGCATGTTCCCTCTGCTGTTTCCTGAAGTCCACGATCGGCTCCTTGTTTTGTTGACATTGAATGAGAAATTATTCTCCTGGCACCACTCTACCAGGGCCCTCACCTCCTCCCTGTAGGCTGTCTCGTCATTGTTGGTAATCAAGCCTACTACTGTTGTGTCGTCTGCAAACTTAATGATTGAGTTGGAGGCGTGCTTGGCCACGCAGTCATGGGTAAACAGGGAGTACAGGAGGGGACTGAGCACGCACCCTTGTGGGGCCCCTGTGTTGAGGATCAGCAAAGTGGAGGTGTTGTTTCCTACCCTCACCACCTGGGGGGGGGCCCGTCAGGAAGTCCAAGACCCAGTTGCACAGGGCTGGGTTCAGACCCAGGGCCCAGATGAGCTTGGAGGGTACTTTTGTGTTGAATGCTGAGCTATGGTCAATGAACAGCATTCTTACATAGGTATTCCTCTTGGATAGGGCAGTGTGCAGTGCGATGGCGATTGCATCGTCTGTGGATCTATTTGGGCAGTAACCAAATTGAAGTGGTTCTAGGGTGTCAGGTGTTCATTTACCTTTGCTTTCTTGGGTACAGGAACAATGGTGGACATCTCGAAGCAAGTGGGGACAGTAGACTGGGATAGGGAGAGATTGAATATGTCTGTAAACACTCCAGCCAGCTGGTCTGCGCATGCTTTGAAGACGCGGCTAGGGATGTCGTCTGGGCCGGCAGCTTTACGAGGGTTAACAGACTTAAATGTCTTACTCATGCCGGCCAAGGAGAGCCCACAGTCCTTGGTAGTGGGCCGTCGGTGGCACTGTGTTATCCTCAACGCTGGCGAAGAAGGTGTTTGGCTTGTCCGGAAGCAAGATGTTGGTGTCCGCGATGTGGCTGGTTTTCCATTTGTAGTCCGTGTCTGAGCCGTTGAATTGCAACTCCACTTTGTCTCTATACTAACATTTTGCTTGTTTGATTGCCGTATGGTGGGAATAACTACACTGTTTATATTTGGCCATATTCCCAGTCACCTTTCCATGGTTAAATGCGGTGGTTCAGTTTTCAGTTTTGCGTGAATGCTGCCATCTATCCATGGTTTATGGTTTGGGTAGGTTTTAATAGTCACAGTGGGTACAACATCTCCTATACACTTCCTGATGAACTGACTCACCGTATCGGTATATTCGTCTATGTTATTCTCAGAGGCTACACGGAACATATCCCAGTCGGCGTGATCAAAACAATCTGGAAACATGGATTCCGATTGGTCAGACCAGCGTTGAATAGACCTTAGCACGGGTACTTCCTGTTTGAGTTTCTGCCTATAGGAGGAGAGAAGCAAAATAGAGTCATGATCAGATTTGCCGAAGGAAGGGCGGGAGAGGGCCTTGCAGTGGTCCAATGTTTTACCAGCACGAGTACTACCGTCAATGTGTTGGTAGAACTTTGGTAGCGTTTTCCTACAATAAATGTGGCCTCAGGATATGTGGTTTCCAATTTTCATAAAGTCCACTGTAGTTCTTTGAGGACCATCATGGTATTGTCTTGAGCGGGAATATACACGGCTGTGACTATAACCGAAGAGAATTCTCGAGGGAGGTCATATGATTGGCATTTGATTGTGAAATATTCTGGGTTGGGTGAACAGAAGGACTTGAGTTTCTGTATGTTATCACAATCACACCATGAGTAGTTGATCATGACCCCTGCCTTTCTTCATCCCGGAGAGTTCTTTATTCCTGTCTGTGTAATGTATTGAGAACCCAGCTGGCTGTATGGACGGGGACAGTATATCCCGAGAGAGCCATGTTTCTGTGAAACAGAGTACGTGACAATCCCTGATGTCTCTTGAAGGAGATCCTCGCCCCGAGCTTGTCTACTTTATTATCCAGAGACTGAACATTAGCGAGTAATATACTCTGAAGCGGTGGATGGTGTGCATGCCTCCACAGTCGGACTAGAAGTCCACTCCAAATACCTTTTCTCCGTCGGCGGTGTTCTGGAGCAGCCTCTGGAATAAGTTAAATTGCCCTGGGGGGTACGAACAAAGGATCCAACTTGGAAAGTCGTATTCCTGGTCGTAATGCTGGTGAGCTACCGCCACTCTGATATCCTAAAGTTGTCCTAACCCCCCAAAAAATCCTAAACCCTAACCCCCCCCAAAATATGGGCTAATAATGTAACAAATAACACACTAAAAAACTAAATACTGCAAAGTTCCTTAGGAGCTTAAAGCAGAGCTGCTATATCTGTCGGCACCATCCAATAGTGTGTGTGTGTGTGTGTGTGTGTGTGTGTGTGTGTGTGTGTGTGTGTGTGTGTGTGTGTGTGTGTGTGTGTGTGTGTGTGTGTGTGTGTGTGTGTGTGTGTGTGTGTGTGTGTGTGTGTGTGTGTGTGTGTGTGTGTGTGTGTGAGAGAGAGAGAACAGGAGTCAGGTTCTATTCTACTATGGCAGGAACCAGTTCATGTTGTTGACAGATCCTGATGGATTTTTATGTTCTCCGCTGTCCTAGTTTCTCTCTCTCTCTCCACCCTCTCTCTCTCCATCCCCCCTCTCTCTCTCTCCACCCCCCCCCTCTCTCTCTCCACCACCCCCCTCTCTCTCTCCACCACCCCCCTCTCTCTCTCCACCCCCCCTCTCTCTCTCTCCACCCCCCCTCTCTCTCTCCACCCCCTCTCTTTCTCTCTCTCTCTCCACCCCCTCTCCTTCTCTCTCTCTCTCTCCACCCCCTCTCTTTCTCTCTCTCCACACCCTCTCTTTCTCTCTCTCTCTCCACCCCCTCTCTTTCTCTCTCTCTCCACCCCCTCTCTTTCTCTCTCTCTCCACCCCTCTCTCCCTCTCTTTCTCTCTCTCTCTCTCTCTCCACCCCCTCTTTCTCTCTCTCTCTCCACCCCCTCTCTTTCAATTCAATTCAATTCAAGCGGCTTTTCTTTCTCTCTCTCTCTCTCTCCACCCCCTCTCTTTCTCTCTCTCTCTCTCCACCCCCTCTCTTTCTCTCTCTCTCTCTCTCCGCCCCCTCTCTTTCTCTCTCTCTCTCCACCCCCTCTCTTTCTCTCTCTCTCCACCCCTCTCTTTCTCTCTCTCTCTCTCCACCCCCTCTCTTTCGCTCTCTCTCTCTCCACCCCCTCTCTTTCTCTCTCTCTCTCCACCCCCTCTCTTTCTCTCTCTCTTGTTCAATCTCTCCGCCTCTCAGACCATCTAATTTACTATTCATTTCTTGACGCCACACAGGGTTTGCCCTTATCAAAGGACTTGTCAAACACATTGCCCCAGAGTCTTGTTTACTGCTGTTATTATTGCATAAAAGTTCACACCACGCTCACTGAGGTTCTACTAAATAATAATAATATGTGCCATTTACCCTTTAATCCAAAGCAACTTATGGTCATGCGTGTATACGTTTTATGTATGGGTGGCCCCGGGAATCGAACCCACAACCCTGGCGGTGCAAGCGCCATGCTTTACCAACTGGACTCTTCGCTGACTCTGTGCTCAAATCAAATGGCAAATACACATATTATGCAGATGTTTTGGCCGGTGTAGCTAAATGCTTATGTTCCAACAATGCAGTAATAGCTAACCGAATGCTATAGTGTTTGTAACATACAGGGCCAAGAGGATTGCTGCAACTCCAAATCAAATCAAATGTATTGGTCACATACACATGGTTAGCAGATGTTAATGTGAGTGTTGCGAAATGCTTGTGCTTCTAGTTCCGACAGTGCAGTAATATCTAACAAGT
The DNA here is from genome assembly GCF_029448725.1 of Salvelinus fontinalis. NCBI lineage: Eukaryota > Metazoa > Chordata > Actinopteri > Salmoniformes > Salmonidae > Salvelinus > Salvelinus fontinalis. Next base: position 18,036,335 of record NC_074695.1, read on the forward strand.
AGTTTAACAATTCCACAAGAACTACCTAATACACACAAATCTAAAGGGATGGAATAAGAATATGTACATATAAATATATGGATGAGCGATGACCGAACGGCATAGGCAAGATGCAATAGATGGTATAGAGTACAGTATATACATATGAGATGAACTGCTGCAGAAACAGTTTGCATACCAAATAGCAGCCTATTCCCTATTTAGTGCACCATTTTTGACTTGGGCCCATAGGGCTCTGGTGCAAAGTATTGCACAATAAGGAAAAGGTGTCTATTTGGGACACAGTCATCTGTTTTAAGGAATGGTTAGAGTAGAGAGGTTGATTTCTTACTTCAGTATTGGGATTGTTCCTGACACTGATCTAAAACACATTTTCCTCAAGCACAATGAAGCTGTTACACATTTAGGAATTTAGGCTGTAGACTTACAGTTAGTTTGATATGAAAATGTATAAGAAAAGCATAAGCTTGACAGTAAGCAGCTAGTGACAAATGACTCTCCAATCCAATGACACATTGCTGCTGTACTTATCATCAATGATTATCTCTACTGTCAGCAACAGCAGTATCAGTAAGGTCAAATAGGTTTTTAATGGATTTAGGCTAAGGAATTACAATATAGTTTGATGTAAAATGTATATAAAAAATGATTATTTGCATTAAGTGGTCAAATGGCTCTGAGATTCCATACTGTATCACTGCTGTTTATCATCAATGATAAGCTAGTTGCAGTAGCTGCAGTATTAGTAGCAGTAAGATATGTTGAATTTAAGCAAAGGAATTGGAACATAGTTTGATGTGAAAAATGTTGAACAGAAAGCAGTAAGTGTCAGATAGCTGACATTTTGCTGTCAGTATCGTCAATGATTATCTCTAGCAGGAGTGGTAGTAATAGTAGGGGTATTATTAGTAGTAGTAGTTGTGGTAGTAATAGTAGTAGTAGTAGCAGTAGCAGTAGCAGTAGTAGTAGTAGTAGTAGTAGTAGTAGTAGTAGTAGTAGTAGTAGTAGTAGTAGTAGTAGTAGTAGTAGTAGCAGTAGTAGTAGTGGTAGCAGTAGTAGTAGGAGCAGTAGTAATAGTGGTAGTAGTAGTAGTAGCAGTAGTAATAGTGGTAGTAGTAGTAGTAGTAGCAGTAGTAGTAGTAGCAGTAGTAGTAGTAATAGTAGTAGCAGTAGCATTTTATGCCCCCTTTTTCTTATTTCTGAAGTTTCCTCACTTTTGTCAAAAGGCAAGCTGGTGGTTTGGTTTGAGCCCAGGTTGTGAGAGAAGGGGGAGAGGAGAGGAGGGAACGGGGAGAGGAGAGGAGGGAACAGGGAGAGGAGAGGAGGGAACGGGGAGAGGAGAGGAGGGAAGGGGGACTGGAGGAGGGAAGTGGGACTGGAGGAGGGAAGGGGGACTGGAGGTGGAAAGGGGGACTGGAGGTGGGAAGGGGGACTGGAGGTGGAAAGGGGGACTGGAGGAGGGAAGGGGGACTGGAGGTGGGAAGGGGGACTGGAGGAGGGAAGGGGGACTGGAGGTGGGAAGGGGGACTGGAGGAGGGAAGGGGGACTGGAGGTGGGAAGGGGGACTGGAGGTGGAAAGGGGGACTGGAGGTGGAAAGGGGGACTGGAGGAGGGAAGGGGGACTGGAGGTGGAACCGGGACTGGATGTGGAAAGGGGGACTGGAGGAGGGAAGTGGGACTGGAGGTGGAAAGGGGGACTAAGGAAGGGGGGGGGGGGGGGTTATAGGTTAAGTTTAGGCTAGCCCTGTGGTTTCCATTGAAGGTGCTAGGGGGAGGTGGGGGAAGTTAAAGTTAGAATTTTAGCCTCCCTGTTTTTTTAGTTTATGATTGGGGCTGCTTTTTTACGGGCCTGGGCCTACACCTGCTGGTGTGAATAGCAGCCCAAGGTGACTGAATCCTAATAAAGGCCTGGCCAGCTAGGAGACTGTCTTTATAGGCTAGTTCATAAGCCTGGGCCACTATTAAACCCTGCCAGGGCCTAGCTGAGGAATTTAGGGCCAGGAAACAAGAGAAAATAGCGTTTGTGTGTCAGGGGGTGGTGTGTTTTGGAGGCTGGGGCTGGAGAAGTTGGGAGGTTGAAGTTTGAGGGATGACCGGGCGTGAAAGTTGAAGAAGTGCTATTGGAGGGGGGGTGTGTCTCTTACTGAGAGTTTGCAATGTTAACTAGCATGTGTGAGTGGGTGTGTAATGCGTGTGCGCCTGTGTGCATGTTGTGTTTTGTGCGCCTGTGTGTGAGTGTGTGGCTTATAGCTTATGGAATCCATACAATGCATAGCTCAGTGCACAATGACCTTATTTAGAACATCAGGAGCATGTGACGTCAGTGGTACGACAATCAGCTTGTATGACTGGGTTTGAACAGGACTGGCAGAAGTCTGCAGTCTGCAGCAGTGAGACTTCTTTCTACATTTTGGTCTCTCATCTTCCTACACCTTAGCTACCTTGTCAGGTGTGTGCTAGATTTGTCCTGAGGTTGTGTTTAAGTGGATGCCGGTCTCAGTGAGTCAGTCAGTGGCAGTCAGTAGGCTGTTTTGGAATGACTGAGGAATCCCTAGCTGCTGCAACAGCCCTGCCCATTCAGCTACCAGTCCTTATCAGAGACTGAGATCTGTCAATCTAATCAATTACGCCTCCACTTATTGTCAGTTATCTGCCTGCTGTTAAACTGTTTGTTTTCTTTACCTCTGTCAATCTGAGCCCCTCCCAGCTCTAAAAGGCACACAAATCTCTGATCTGTGACCTGAGGGCCCGGCTCGGGGGGGGGGGGGGGGGGGGGGGGGGGGGGGCTATGCTAATAACCTACACCCCCAACCCGAGTACTCCGTTCTTCCACCTCTGGTCTTTTGGCCCTCAGCTCCCCGGCTCCCGCTCAGCCCAGTCCAAGCTCTTCTTTGTCCCGGCACCCCATTGGTGGAACCAGCTTCCCCCTGAAGCTAGGACAGCAGAGTCCCAGCCCATCTTCTGAAAACATCTGAAACCCAACCTCTTCAAAGAGTATCCAAAAAAATCCCACAGCACCCCCCTCGCACCCCCTCCTAAATAAAAATACATGAAAAGCCTTTAGTGAACTAACACTGACTCTTTCCTCTCCTACCTCCTACCTCTTACCTGCTCTGAGTTTGATATCTACTTTATTGATTAGAAATGTACTTTCTATGCCAGTGGTGTGGTTGTCCCACCTTGCTGTCTTAAGATGAATGCAGAACTGTAAGTCGCTCTGGATGAGAGCGTCTGCACTCCCTGACACACAAACCCTAAATGTAAAATGTCAGTCTTCTCCCCACCAATAGTCAGCGAAAACCTCTCGCCTGTCTTTAATTAGTGTGTTCTAACCTTAGCATGAGTGAATGAACCTGCACCATAAAGACTCTCTAACAACTCTATTCGACTGCAAGCTAAAACGTAATAAAATCAATTAACAAATAAACCTCTTGACTCTTCTCTCTGTAGCGGTGGAGACCCAGAGCACCAGCTCTGAGGAGATGGTCCCCAGCTCTCCCTCTCCACCTCCCCCGCCACGCATCTACAAACCCTGCTTCGTGTGCCAGGACAAGTCCTCTGGATACCATTACGGAGTCAGTTCCTGTGAGGGCTGCAAGGTGAGGAAGCCCCTGCTTCATCTTCCTCATGATCACTACAAATACACAGACAACACTCAAACTTAACACTGACAAGACACACAAAATAAAAAAGCTAAGTGTGAGACATAAAAGTGAAAGTATAGAAGGTCAAGATATTGAGACATTACCATAAGAATGTAGCATAAAGAATCCTGGATGAGGAAATCATAACAGTACAAAACATACTAAATGTTTCTGTTGTGAATTTGAAAATGGTCAGACATGAAAGGTTGAAATAAAGCAGACGGATACGTTACAATGTCGTTCATTCTGTTCCTTTCAACCTTATTTCATAATAATTCTCTCTGTTAATTTCTCAGTGTGTGACCGTTACAATGTCACTCCCTATATAGTATTTAATCTGTTCTTTTCCCCTCTTTTCTCTCTCTCTCTCTCTCTCTCTCTCTCTCTCTCTCTCTCTCTCTCTCTCTCTCTCTCTCTCTCTCTCTCTCTCTCTCTCTCTCTCTCCCTATCCCTCTCTCTCTCTATTTCTTCTATCTATATCTATATCTATATATATATATCTGTTGATGTCTCCAGGGTTTCTTCCGACGCAGTATCCAGAAGAACATGGTGTACACCTGTCACCGAGACAAGAACTGCCAGATCAACAAGGTCACCAGGAACCGCTGCCAGTACTGCCGACTGCAGAAGTGCTTTGAGGTCGGCATGTCCAAGGAAGGTGAGAGACGTAAGAGGGGCTGAGGGATGAGGGATGTGGGATGGGATGAGGGATGTGGGATGGGATGAGGGATGTGGGATGAGGGATGGGATGAGGGATGTGGGATGGGATGTGGGATGGGATGAGGGATGTGGGATGGGATGAGGGTTGTGGGATGGGATGAGGGATGTGGGATGGGATGGGATGAGGGAATTGTAGGGTATGTGGAGTTCAGTTCTGATTGCTTGTTTTGATTGTTTGTTTGCAAGATGTGATCTGTAGGCTAAGAGAGCTTCATAAACTGTTTATTCAATTGTGGGGTTGGAATAGTGTGAGACATATTTGGGGAGAATAAAAAAAAAGGTGTTGAGTCCTCATTCAAAGGCAAGGGCTGTGTGAATACAAAGAGAACTGAGCTCTTTAGCTTTTTTACCCCAGAGTTCACTTCAAGGAGGACTGAGATTGGTTATTTTAAAGAGGACTATGTGTGAAAACACCCTCAGACTTACCATTGCACAAACCTCATTGCTACAGAACTGATTTTAATTGGTTAATGTTACATAGGCTTACGTGTTTAAGTCATGTTAAAACATAAATCTGAGCGGTAGATCTCGGCTAGCATTTTGACTCAGAAAGTGATCTTGACTCAGAAAAGGCTGGTGACCACTGACCTAAGAGGAAGTATGAGGAGAAACAGCAGGGTAGTAATTTGGAAAGACTGGGCACAGTACCAACCTTATGACTAATCATGTTACCAAAATGAGTCTGTTTAAGTCCCAAATGGCACCCTATTCCCTATTTAGTGCACTACTTTTCACCATAGCCCTATGGGAATAGGGTGCCATTTGTGACACAGACTCTGTCTTCCTGTTTCATCAGTGATCTCACTCTCAACACACCCTCACATTGCCAACACCTTCCATGTTTAATTCACACTGACATCTCAGTGGTGAATGAGTTGGCACCAACTGATACTTCTGTTGTGACAAAGACAGAAGCTGTAGCACTTTCAGCCACACAGGGCTCTATTTTCAGGGATTGTAAGTGATGTGAGTGTAACAGTGTGTGTGAGTGAGTGGCAGGCAGTTTGCCCATGGGACATGTATATGGGTGTAATGTTTGTGTGGATGTGTGTCAGGACTGAGATCACATTGTCCCTGCTATTTCTGGATATCCTGAGAGGAAGGAAAGAATGGGAGGAGGGAGGGAGAGAGGGAGATAGAGAGGGAGAGAGAGAGGGAGGGAGAGAGTGAGAGAGGGAGGGAGTGAGAGAGGGAGAGAGGGGGAGAGGGAGAGAGAAGGAGGCCATGCTTACTGGTCAACTCAATGGTCAACTCAAGTTTCAAGTGTCATGGTTTATTCGCCACGTGCACAGGATACAACAGGTGTAAAACAGAACAGTGAAGTTCTTCCCTTGAGACCTCTTTCCCAACAATTCAGTGATAATAATAATATAGATAATAATATAGATAATAATAATATAGATAATAATGATATAGATAATAATGATATAGATAATAATATAGATAATATAGATAATAATAATCTAGATAATAATAATATAGATAATAATGATATAGATAATAATAATATAGATAATAATATAGATAATGATATAGATAATAATAATAATATAAATAATAATAATATAGATAATATAGATACTAATAATAATATAGATAATAATAATATAGATAATAATAATATAGATAAATATGTAGATAATAATAATATAGATAATAATAATATAGATAATAATAATACAGATAATAATAAAATAAATAATAATGTAGATAATAATAATATAGATAATATAGATAATATAGATAATAGTAATATAGATAATGATAATATAGATCGTAATAATATAGATCATAACAATAATATAGATACAAATGATAATATAGATAATAATATAGATAATAATGTAGTTAATAATAATATAGATAATGATCATATAGATAATGTAGATAATAATAATATAGATAATATAGATAATAATAATATAGATAAAGTAGATAATACAAATATAGATAATAATAATGATAATATAGATAATAATAATATAGATAATAATAGAAAATACAATCAAAAATTTAAATAAAAACCACACAAGAACTACGATCTGAGTTAAAGAAACGAGAATGCAAGTAAATACAGGTCAGTGCCAGTACCTTATTCAATGTGCAGGGGTGCTGGAGTGGTTGTATATACAGGTCAGTGTCAGTACCTTATTCAATGTGCAGGGGTACTGGAGTGGTTGTATATACAGGTCAGTGTCAGTACCTTATTCAATGTGCAGGGGTACTGGAGTGGTTGTATATACAGGTCAGTGTCAGTACCTTATTCAATGTGCAGGGGTACTGGAGTGGTTGTATATACAGGTCAGTACCAGTACCTTATTCAATGTGCAGGTGTACTGGAGTGGTTGTATATACAGGTCAGTACCAGTACCTTATTCAATGTGCAGGGGTGCTGGAGTGGTTGTATATACAGGTCAGTGTTAGTACCTTATTCAATGTGCAGGGGTACTGGAGTGGTTGTATATACAGGTCAGTGCCAGTACCTTATTCAATGTGCAGGGGTACTGGAGTGGTTGTATATACAGGTCAGTGTCAGTACCTTATTCAATGCGCAGGGGTACTGGAGTGGTTGTATATACAGGTTAGTGCCAGTACCTTATTCAATGCGCAGGGGTACTGGAGTGGTTGTATATACAGGTTAGTGCCAGTACCTTTTTCAATGTGCAGGGGTACTGGAGTGGTTGTATATACAGGTCAGTGCCAGTACCTTATTCAATGTGCAGTGGTACTGGAGTGGTTGTATATACAGGTCAGTGCCAGTACCTTATTCAATGTGCAGGGGTACTGGAGTGGTTGTATATACAGGTCAGTACCAGTACCTTATTCAATGTGCAGGGGTACTGGAGTGGTTGTATATACAGGTCAGTGTTAGTACCTTATTCAATGTGCAGTGGTACTGGAGTGGTTGTATATACAGGTCAGTGTTAGTACCTTATTCAATGTGCAGTGGTACTGGAGTGGTTGTATATACAGGTCAGTGTTAGTACCTTATTCAATGTGCAGTGGTACTGGAGTGGTTGTATATACAGGTCAGTGTTAGTACCTTATTCAATGTGCAGTGGTACTGGAGTGGTTGTATATACAGGTCAGTGTTAGTACCTTATTCAATGTGCAGTGGTACTGGAGTGGTTGTATATACAGGTCAGTGTTAGTACCTTATTCAATGTGCAGGGGTACTGGAGTGGTTGTATATACAGGTCAGTGTTAGTACCTTATTCAATGTGCAGTGGTACTGGAGTGGTTGTATATACAGGTCAGTGCCAGTACCTTATTCAATGTGCAGGGGTACTGGAGTGGTTGTATATACAGGTCAGTACCAGTACCTTATTCAATGTACAGGGGTACTGGAGTGGTTGTATATACAGGTCAGTGTCAGTACCTTATTCAATGTGCAGGGGTACTGGAGTGGTTGTATATACAGGTCAGTGTTAGTACCTTATTCAATGTGCAGTGGTACTGGAGTGGTTGTATATACAGCTCAGTGTCAGTACCTTATTCAATGTGCAGGGGTACTGGAGTGGTTGTATATACAGGTCAGTGTCAGTACCTTATTCAATGTGCAGGGGTACTGGAGTGGTTGTATATACAGGTCAGTGTCAGTACCTTATTCAATGTGCAGGGGTACTGGAGTGGTTGTATATACAGGTCAGTGTCAGTACCTTATTCAATGTGCAGGGGTACTGGAGTGGTTGTATATACAGGTCAGTGTTAGTACCTTATTCAATGTGCAGTGGTACTGGAGTGGTTGTATATACAGGTCAGTGTCAGTACCTTATTCAATGTGCAGGGGTACTGGAGTGGTTGTATATACAGGTCAGTGTTAGTACCTTATTCAATGTGCAGGGGTACTGGAGTGGTTGTATATACAGGTTAGTGCCAGTACCTTCTTCAATGTGCAGGGGTACTGGAGTGGTTGTATATACAGGTCAGTGTTAGTACTTTATTCAATGCGCAGGGGTACTGGAGTGGTTGTATATACAGGTTAGTGCCAGTACCTTTTTCAATGTGCAGGGGTACTGGAGTGGTTGTATATACAGGTTAGTGTTAGTACCTTATTCAATGTGCAGGGGTACTGGAGTGGTTGAGGTGGTTTGTAAACAGGGCTGAAAAGTGACTGGTAGCAGGAATACCTCAATGCAGAGGGGGAGGAAGAGAATGGGAGATGGTGTCATCACTTTGTTTAATGAAGTACTGTTATAAGCTGTATTGTATACTATGGCTTAATAACTTGTTTGTAACATCACTGAATTGCAGAGCATCAGTGGCTAAGCCTAAATAACATGACTGATCCATGCTGTCACTGATGTTCTTATTCACATGTTGTTTGTTCCTACTCTTCCTCTTCTTCCTCACCTACTCCTCCTCCTAACCCCCCCCCCCCCCCCCCCCCCCCCCCAAACTCCCCACCCCACACAGCGGTGCGTAACGACAGGAACAAGAAGAAGAAAGACGTGAAGGAGGAGTTGGTGTTGCCAGAGAGTTATGAGTTGAGTGGAGAACTGGAGGAGCTGGTCAACAAAGTCAGCAAAGCCCACCAAGACACCTTCCCCTCACTGCTGCAGCTGGGCAAATACCACACCGTAAGAGTCTCACACATCTTTCTGTTTCAACATACGGACACACATCTGCTATGAACATGTATACTTTCCCAACTCAAAAGGCCAGTTTAGGGTAAATCTTATTTCTCCATTGGTCACTGTGTGAGAACAGGGGTCAGGTGATCGGTTGGTGTAAAGTAAGACTGTGAGAGCATTCTACCTGGTTGGCTGATGTTCAGTCAGTGATATTATTATTCTAGCTGATTGATGTCTAGTCAGACAGACAGGTCCTCCGTGATACAAGTCAGTATACAACGTCCATCCATGTATGAGGACAATGGGAGATGACATGGAAAACTGCCACTAGGGGCAACAGTGAGCGCTGTTACCTTCTGGTTTTGGTTTCACTAGGGCGTTGTGGACGTGGATGGGCGTAAGCATCTGCCTCTTGTGCATGTTTAAATCCTGCGATAGAAAGTTGTTTTTTAGATTTTAGTTTTAAGCCTATCCTTAACCCTTATGTTACCCATTCGGAGTTTATACCTAACCTGAAGATTTCGGAGTTCGAAATGTTACGTTTGAAAAACATGGATGGACGTCTAATTCTGATGTGAGACTGTGAGAGCTAGCTGAGTAAGAACCCTGTCTTTTAACCCTGTCTGTGTCTCCCATATGCTCATAATATATCTCTCTGTATCTCCTCCGTCCTCCAGAACTCCAGTGCAGAGCAGCGCGTGCAGCTGGACCTGGGGCTGTGGGATAAGTTCAGTGAGCTTTCCACCAAGTGCATCATCAAGATCGTGGAGTTTGCCAAGCGCCTCCCCGGCTTCACCACCCTCACCATCGCTGACCAGATCACCCTCCTCAAATCAGCCTGCCTGGATATCCTGGTACTTACCTGGTTCTTCCCATCCCTTCAACCCCCTCTGTGTTATCAAATAAAGTCTCACCAGTCATAGTTGAGATCTGTCGAAAGGTTCCCATTATATAATAACTGGTACTCAGAAAGCCATGTGTAAATGTAATGATAAGAGGACAGTGCCGCTCAGTGGATAGAGGTGGCATTGCAAGAATAACTTTGCATGTCGGCTCATACTGTAGGGAGGGAAAGTTGAATCGCTGAAGATGTTTTATGGACAATAGATGAAGAACAAATCAAATCAAATCTGTCACATACACATGGTTAGCAGATGTTAATGCGAGTGTAGCGAGTGTAGCGAAATGCTTGTAAACATAGCCTACTATATGGATCAGACTTCCTGTGGTAAGCACTTCCTGTGGTAAGCACTTCCTGTGGTATGCACTTCCTGTGGTATGCAGATAATCGATTTTATTTATGGTATACTTCCCCCTCTCTTTCTCTGTCTTCAACCGCCCACCCCCACCCCTCTCTCTCTCTCTCTCTCTCTCTCTCTCTCTCTCTCTCTCTCTCTCTCTCTCTCTCTCTCTCTCTCTCTCTCTCTCTCTCTCTCTCTCTCTCTCTCTCTAATTCTATCTCTCAATTCAATTTAAGGGCTTTATTTGCACGGGAAACATATGTTTACATTGCCAAAGCAAGTGAAATAGATAATAAACAAAGGTGAAATAATCAATAAAAAATTAACAGTAAACATTACACTCACCAAAGTTCTAAAATAATAAAGACATTTCATATGTGTCTCTCTCACTCCTAGATGTTGAGGATCTGCACCCGCTACACTCCAGAGCAGGACACCATGACCTTCTCAGACGGGCTGACCCTGAACCGGACCCAGATGCACAACGCAGGCTTCGGCCCGCTCACAGACCTGGTGTTTGCCTTTGCTGGCCAGCTGCTGCCTCTGGAGATGGACGACACAGAGACGGGCCTCCTCAGCGCCATCTCCCTCATCTCTGGAGGTACTGCACCCTGAGGGGCTTAACATGATTTTACTGCCAGTCAATACAATGTTAAGAGCACATACAGAGCTAAATGTCTGTGAGGTGTTAGGCCGGGATAACTTCCTCACTCAGTTACAATACCAGTAGAAATTTGGAGATAAAATAATTTAGATACACTATACTTTACTCTTCGTCAATTTCAGCAATTACATCAATTCTAGTGTGATGAATGGTTCCTGTTTATCAGGTATTGTGTATATAACTCTGTCCTCTCCCCTTCCCGTCCCTCAGACCGTATGGACCTGGAAGAGCCCCAGAAGGTGGACAAGCTGCAAGAGCCCCTCCTGGAGGCCCTGAAGATCTACGCACGTCGCAGACGCCCCAACAAACCACACATGTTCCCCCGCATGCTGATGAAGATCACTGACCTCAGAGGCATCAGCACTAAGGGTCAGTATTAGTACATTGGATTAGAGTCGAGCATCCTCCGTTAGAGCACCTGTAACACTGCCTTGACACACATTGAAGATATGCTAAGATTTGGACCAAACTGTCTTGACACACATTGAAGATATGCTAAGATTTGAACCAAACTGTCTTGAACATCAAGGGTGGGTTGTAGACTTTTTTCTCTCTCCGTATTTTATTATTTTTCTGACAGGACAGTTAGAATAAGATTGGGATACAGCAATTGGAGAGAGTACAGAACGGAAGAGCACAGACAGGAGAGGCAGAGCCAAAAGGAATCACTTTCCAGATATGATGCCAACGTTTCTCTTTTCTCTTTGTCTTGTTTGTACAGGGGCAGAGAGAGCCATCACTCTGAAGATGGAGATCCCAGGCCCCATGCCTCCTCTGATCAGGGAGATGTTAGAGAACCCAGAGGCCTTCGAGGACCAAACAGAGAGCAGTGGAGAGAGCTCCCCACCGCCTGCCCCTCCACCCGTTCCACCAGCCTCCTCCAAGCCCCCCGCCACCATGAAGACTGAGGCTGAGGACGAGGAGGACAGCTGGGGGACAGAGAATGGCAGCGAGCCTTCCCCAGAGGAAGAAGATGAGGATGACTATGATGATGGGGAGGAGGAGGACCTGGACAGGGGCTCGGACAGCGAGGGGGAATCCTGGGCTCTGGAGGGTAGCAGCGAAGGGGCTAGGAAGAACCATCCCGGGAGGGCGCAGTGAGGAGGAGAGAAGATCACAGATATACAGACTCTACACTCAAACACACACACACACACTAACTGACGTAATCAAACACACACACACACACACACACACACACACACACACACACACACACACACACACACACACACACACACACACACACACACACACACACACACACACACACACACACACACACACACACACACACCATACCCCTTCCAGTGCTGGCCCTCCCTAACCTCCTCATCCCCTCTATCTCCCTAATGCACATCCGTCTCTCCAGGCAGGACAGGACACAGCAGGACAGGACAGAGCAGGACAGAACAGGACAGAGCAGAGCAGGACAGAGCAGAGCAGGACAGAGAAGATCAGGACAGGACAGAGCAGAGCAGAGCAGGACAGAGCAGAGCAGGACAGAGCAGAGCAGAGCAGATCAGGACAGGACAGAGCAGAGCAGAGCAGAGCAGGACAGAGCAGATCAGGACAGAGCAGAGCAGAGCAGGACAGAGCAGATCAGGACAGAGCAGAGCAGAGCAGGACAGAGCAGAGCAAGACAGAGCAGAGCAGGACAGAGCAGAGCAGAGCAGGACAGAGCAGATCAGGACAGAGCAGAGCAGAGCAGGACAGAGCAGAGCAAGACAGAGCAGAGCAGGACAGAGCAGATCAGGACAGGACAGAGCAGAGCAGATCAGGACAGAGCAGAACAGGACAGGGCAGGAAAGGACAGGGCAAGACAGGACAGTAGAGCCATATGGTTGCCTGTATAGACACTATAACTCAGGTTCCCTGACTCGCAGGTTCTTGACAAGTGCCATGCAGAGAGACTAATAAAACGAGAGACGGAGAAACCACATGATGCAACCGTCTGGACTTGTGACTCGTGATATAGAGAAGAGAGAAGATGACAAGAATACTATCTTTGACGAAGCAAATGTCCAATTTTTTACTATCTTCTTGTTTGTATCTATATAGATGAATGTCCAAACCAGACAGCATGAACTGAACAGTAAATCTGGATGCCAAGCAAAGCACACTTCTCAAAAAGAAACCAAACTGAAAATGCTAATTATTTTGTTGGGCTTTTCATTTTTTTTTTTTTTTCTTCTTGTTTTATTTTCTTGATTTGTATTTTTCTTTCAATTTATGAATAAGTCCCTACATATCTATATACCATTATATTATTAGTCTTTGTTTGTAATCCTGGTTTTGATTTCTTCAGATTAGGTTTTGTGTTTGAGGAGTTTTCCAGCGGCGATATAAAGAGAGATTTGGAATCAGAATCAGAACATACCGCTAGCTGAATCTCCTGACCAACTGGTGGTTTTTGGGCACTTTTGCTCGCCGTAGATGTCAATGATAATCAACTCAGTAATGTTATCTTGTGTTACAGTGACTCAAGTTGTGATTTGTTGTTATCAGGGGACTGGCATTAATCCATGTGCTTTCTTTCAACACAACCAACTATGCTGCCGATTGGACATGTGTCTTTGTGCCAAAGTTCGCAACTCATTTTCAGAAACAGAGAGTCCGTGACCCTAGACACCAACCAGTGCTCACACACACATCAAATCTTCACGCCTCAATTAGACACACAAACACACACACACACACACACACACACACTAAATCTCGGATCTATAACATATGTGCCGTCTTGGTTCGGGTGCTTAGACAGAGATTGACACTTGGCCGTATATGTAGCACTTTGATATCCTGTTTTTAAATCAGGCACCGCTAGCAAAGTAAGTTACAATACAATACAATACAACTTTATTGTCCAATATTGACAGTACCGTCACTGCCAATCTTATCTCAACAGAAATCCTCAGATGTCTGTCACATTAAATAACTATTTCACGACGTGCACAAGCAGACACTCTTGCGTACACAAAAATACACACACACACACACCCACGCACAAACACACACACACACACGCAACCAGGATCTGTTATGGATAATGACATGGAAACAGACTTCTCAGGGCTTCTCTGTAAGGACCAAACCCTAGCGGGTTCGCTAGAAACAGGCAATATTTTTGTGTGTGTATTTTTGACTCAGTCAATTGGATCTGTCCAGTTAACCCCTATCTCTGTGTACATAGAAGATATATGACTAGTCTACAAATGGCCTGGATGCCAGTCTGTTACCCTTTTCACACTATCATGACAACCTAACCCAAACTGTGCTGACTTCACATTGTCCTTCAGTCCACGGTTCCAACAACTATGGTGAGTGCATAACTAGGCCAGCTCTGTACAGCTCAGTTTGGCTTGGCTTGGCTCACTAGTGTGAAAAGACCAAACCTGTCTCAGACCAGATTTGGCTGACCTGTGCTGCTGGCATCCAAGAAACCAACTGCCTTCTCATCTAAAAGCCATTATATCATCATGTCTTTGTAAGGTTGTATGATATTCTCTCTCAGCGTTTTGTGTTCTCATATTTCATTTCTTCTCAATTGTCTTTGTTGCCAAAATGTCTCAGTCAATATGTAACCAGCTGGTCATAATGCAGCTGGCTGGCTACATACAGTACAGAGGTTTGTATGCAGTCTCTCTGTGAAGCAATATGAACAGGAATACGACAGCCTCCCAGCAGTAGAGAGAGAGTGACCTACTGTACAGTACTCTCAGAATGTGGGCCTCCTGACCTGATTTGAGTGTGTGTTAATGCTTTAACATGTCTCCTCTGCCATTGGGTGAATGTTCGCTGTATGGTGCTGTGATGTCATACAGCGCGGAGCAGAGAAGCGAGGTTTGATGACCTCATCACCGCTCCTCTCTGTCAGCCAGGCAGTCATGATGCAAACACAACGCTGAGATTATGTTCTTACACAACGTTGTGACAACATGGTTCTGATGCAGGTGTTATTTTCTGTAAAACACAGCCAAGGTATTGTCCAATTTTCTGTTCATACCAACTCATACAAAGATAAGCCATATAAATAAATTACTTTTGTGAGATTAACAGATTATTTTAATGTGTTACTTTTACTTTCTGTTTTCATCTGTGTTTATAGTGAATGTTTGAACAATTGGTAATTTCCTTATATCTTGGAGGGAATAACCATAGAGATCCTATTAAATTACAATATCTATCACAGCGCTGGGTAACCATTGTTGACCAACTGCCCTTACCAAAATGGCTGACCTTTTTATACTGTCATAAGAAGGTTCATGTCCATTCTATTACGGGAATAGCCTCGACTCAGAATGGGGAAATGTTATATTGCACTTACAACACTGTTATGAATGTGTTTTAAACTACACTTCAGACTATGTGTTACCAGTTTTTTTTTAATGATAGCCCGCCCCTTCACCAGCAGTGAGCTGTGAGCCTGTGTACAAGACCCCTGGGTACAAGACCCCTGGGTACAACACCACTGGGTACAACACCACTGGGTACAAGACCCCTGGGTACAAGACCCCTGGGTACAACACCCCTGGGTACAACACCACTGGGTACAACACCACTGGGTACAACACCACTGGGTACAACACCACTGGGTACAAGACCCCTGGGTACAAGACCCCTGGGTACAACAGCACTGGGTACAACACCACTGGGTACAACACCACTGGGTACAAGACCCCTGGGTACAAGACCACTGGGTACAAGACCCCTGGGTACAAGACCACTGGGTACAAGACCCCTGGGTACAAGACCACTGGGTACAAGACCCCTGGGTACAACACCACTGGGTACAAGACCCCTGGGTACAAGACCACTGGGTACAAGACCCCTGGGTATAAGACCCCTGGGTACAAGACCCCTGGGTACAACACCACTGGGTACAACACCACTGGGTACAAGACCCCTGGGTACAAGACCCCTGGGTACAACACCACTGGGTACAACACCACTGGGTACAAGACCCCTGGGTACAAGACCACTGGGTACAACACCCCTGGGTACAAGACCCCTGGGTACAAAACCACTGGGTACAAGACCCCTGGGTACAAGACCACTGGGTACAAGACCCCTGGGTACAAGACCCCTGGGTACAAGACCACTGGGTACAATACCACTGGGTACAAGACCACTGGGTACAAGACCCCTGGGTACAAGACCCCTGGGTACAACACCACTGGGTACAACACCACTGGGTACAAGACCCCTGGGTACAAGACCCCTGGGTACAAGACCACTGGGTACAAGACCCCTGGGTACAAGACCCCTGGGTACAAGACCACTGGGTACAATACCACTGGGTACAAGACCACTGGGTACAAGACCCCTGGGTACAAGACCACTGGGTACAAGACCCCTGGGTACAAGACCACTGGGTACAACACCACTGGGTACAACACCCCTGGGTACAATACCAATGGGGGTGCAAGATAATTTCAGTGACGTGATCACATCTCAGCACAGTGAATAACAATAGAGGGCGCTCTTGCACTGTGGCTACACAGGCCAACCAGCAAGCAGTGACAATGTAGACCAACCCCGCATATAGAATAGGATGAAACAGAAACTTTAATAGGTCATGAAATGCATCCCAAATGGCACCCTACATAGTGCACTACTTTTGACCCTGGTCATAGCAGTGGACTATATAGCAGATGTGGAAAGTAGTGGGTATCACAGACAATAAATCTCTGTTTGTGGGTCTTGCCAAACAAGGACATCATATAAGAGTGTGGTGTGCTCCCGTCTCTCTAGCTTTGTGGATCCTACTATTGGAGCACAGGGGGTTAAAGTGTTTACCTTTAATCATCAGAATCATCTAATATAGCAGCGGGGGGGTTAAGGTGTTTACCTTTAATCATCAGAATCATCTAATATAGCAGCAGGGGGGTTAAGGTGTTTACCTTTAATCATCAGAATCATCTAATATAGCAGCAGGGGGGTTAAAGTGTTTACCTTTAATCATCAGAACCATCTAATATTGCAGCAGGGGGGTTAAAGTGTTTACCTTTAATCATCAGAATCATCAGAATCATCTAATATAGCAGCAGGGGGGTTAAAGTGTTTACCTTTAATCATCAGAATCCTCAGAATCATCTAATATAGCAGCAGGGGGGTTAAAGTGTTTACCTTTAATCATCAGAATCATCAGAATCATCTAACATAGCAGCAGGGGGGTTAAAGTGTTTACCTTTAATCATCAGAATCATCTAATATAGCAGCAGGGGGGTTAAAGTGTTTACCTTTAATCATCAGAATCATCTAATATAGCAGCAGGGGGGTAAAGGTGTTTACCTTTAATCATCAGAATCATCTAATATAGCAGCAGGGGGGTTAAAGTGTTTACCTTTAATCATCAGAATCATCTAATATAGCAGCAGGGGGGTTAAGGTGTTTACCTTTAATCATCAGAATCATCTAATATAGCAGCAGGGGGGTTAAGGTGTTTACCTTTAATCATCAGAATCATCTAATATAGCAGCAGGGGGGTTAAGGTGTTTACCTTTAATCATCAGAATCATCTAATATAGCAGCAGGGGGTTAAGGTGTTTACCTTTAATCATCAGAATCATCTAATATAGCAGCAGGGGGGTTCAAGTGTTTACCTTTAATCATCAGAATCATCAGAATTATCTAATATAGCAGCAGGGGAGTTAAAGTGTTTACCTTTAATCATCAGAATCATCTAATATAGCAGCAGGGGGGTTAAGGTGTTTACCTTTAATCATCAGAATCATCTAATATAGCAGCAGGGGGGTTAAAGTGTTTACCTTTAATCATCAGAATCATCTAATATGGCAGCAGGGGGGGTTCAAGTGTTTACCTTTAATCATCAGAATCATCTAATATAGCAGCAGGGGGGTTAAGGTGTTTACCTTTAATCATCAGAATCATCTAATATAGCAGCAGGGGGGTTAAGGTGTTTACCTTTAATCATCAGAATCATCTAATATAGCAGCGGGGAGGTTAAGGTGTTTACCTTTAATCATCAGAATCATCTAATATAGCAGCAGGGGGGTTAAAGTGTTTACCTTTAATCATCAGAATCATCTAATATAGCAGCAGGGGGGTAAAGGTGTTTACCTTTAATCATCAGAATCATCTAACATAGCAGCAGGGGGGTTCAAGTGTTTACCTTTAATCATCAGAATCATCTAATATAGCAGCAGGGGGGTTCAAGTGTTTACCTTTAATCATCAGAATCATCTAATATAGCAGCAGGGGGGTTAAGGTGTTTACCTTTAATCATCAGAATCATCTAATATAGCAGCAGGGGGGTAAAGGTGTTTACCTTTAATCATCAGAATCATCTAACATAGCAGCAGGGGCGTTCAAGTGTTTACCTTTAATCATCAGAATCATCTAATATAGCAGCAGGGGGGTTAAGGTGTTTACCTTTAATCATCAGAATCATCTAATATAGCAGCAGAGGGGTTCAAGTGTTTACCTTTAATCATCAGAATCATCTAATATAGCAGCGGGGAGGTTAAGGTGTTTACCTTTAATCATCAGAATCATCTAATATAGCAGCGGGGAGGTTAAGGTGTTTACCTTTAATCATCAGAATCATCTAATATAGCAGCAGGGGGGTTCAAGTGTTTACCTTTACTCATCAGAATCATCTAATATAGCAGCAGGGGGGTTAAAGTGTATACCTTTAATCATCAGAATCATTTTATATAGCAGCAGGGGGGTTAAAGTGTATACCTTTAATCATCAGAATCATTTTATATAGCAGCAGGGGGGTTAAAGTGTTTACCTTTAATCATCAGAATCATTTTATATAGCAGCTATATAATATCAGAGAAGGTAGAGATGCATGCTTCCACACACAGTGTCCTTCAAACTACAGTACATTATAGGCCTATACGGTTGCTTTTATTAACAGATGCAGTCTAGAGAGGAGAGTGATAAACTGAGAGAGGCAGGGGTTCTATCAATTATATGATTGCTATAATTAACGATAATTAAATACAGATCAATAAAGAGGGAATGGGGATTAGAATAAGGTCCATAGCTGCTTTACAAGGAACCGCTAAATAGCTGCATTTCAAGGAACCACTAAATTGCTCCATATAGTCAACCCCAATAACATGTTGCCATGGAAACCCCAAGGGACAGGGAGGGGTCCAAGGGCGGTTGTTGGTGTATGGGGAGGAGGTTAAAGAGACAGAGCGGTATTTTTATTTGCACAGGCACCACCTTTCCAATCCTACTAGCAGTGATTAGGTCAATTACTGTGCTACCATGCTGCAGACCAGACCAGTAGCATGGTAGCACCAGACTAGTCCAGTAGCATGGTAGCACCAGAACAGACCAGTAGCATGGTAGCACCAGACCAGTCCAGTAGCATGGTAGCAACAGACCAAACCAGTAGCATGGTAACACCAGACCAGTAGCATGGTAACACCAGACCAGCAGCATGGTAGCACCAGACCAGCAGCATGGTAGCACTAGACCAGAAGCATGGTAGCACCAGACCAGCAGCATGCTAGCACTAGACCAGCAGCATGGTAGCACTAGACCAGACCAGCAGCATGGTAGCACTAGACCAGACCAGCAGCATGGTAGCACTAGACCAGACCAGCAGCATGGTAGCACTACACCAGACCAGCAGCATGGTGGCACCAGACCAGCAGCATGGTAGCACCAGACCAGACCAGCAGCATGGTAGCACTAGACCAGCCCAACAGCATGGTAGCACCAGACCAGACCAGCAGCATGGTAGCACCAGACAAGACCAGCAGCAAGGTAGCACCAGACCAAACCAGCAGCATGGTAGCACTAGACCAGCAGCATGGTAACACCAGACCAGACCAGCAGCATGGTAGCACCAGACCAAACCAGCAGCATGGTAGCACCAGACCAGCAGCATGGTAGCACCAGACCAAACCAGCAGCATGGTAACACCAGACCAGACCAGCAGCATGGTAGCACCAGACCAAACCATCAGCATGGTAGCACCAGACCAAACCAGCAGCATGGTAGCACCAGACCAGCAGCATGGTAGCACCAGACCAACCCAGCAGCATGGTAGCACCAGACCAGACCAGTAGCATGGTAGCACCAGACCAGCAGCATGGTAACACCAGACCATACCAGCAGCATGGTAGCACCAGACCAGCAGCATGGTAGCACCAGACCAAACCAGCAGCATGGTAACACCAGACCAGACCAGTAGCATGGTAGCACCAGACCAGCAGCATGGTAGCACCAGACCAAACCAGCAGCATGGTAGCACCAGACCAGCAGCATGGTAACACCAGACCATACCAGCAGCATGGTAGCACCAGACCAGCAGCATGGTAGCACCAGACCAAACCAGCAGCATGGTAGCACCAGACCAGCAGCATGGTAACACCAGACCATACCAGCAGCATGGTAGCACCAGACCAACAGCATGGTAGCACCAGACCAGACCAGCAGCAAGGTAGTACCAGACCAAACGAGCAGCATGGTAGCACTAGACCAGCAGCATGGTAACACCAGACCAGACCAGCAGCATGGTAGCACCAGACCAAACCAGCAGCATGGTAGCACCAGACCAGTAGCATAGTAACACCAGACCAGTAGCATGGTAGGACCAGACCAAACCAGCAGCATGGTAACACCAGACCAGACCAGCAGCATGGTAGCACCAGACCAGCAGCATGGTAGCACCAGACCAAACCAGCAGCATGGTAACACCAGACCATACCAAGTTATCGATAAGATCCAACTTGAACGTGTACACCGCCTCGGACAGAGAGGGCAGAGGTACGAACGCCCAATCGTTGCCAAATTTGCTTCATTTAAAGATAAAATAATGGTTAAAAGCCTAGGTAAAAGACTTGCTGGGACCAAAATTGGCATGAATGATCAGTTTCCGAAAGAAATTGCAGAGCAACGCAAAGTTCTGTATCCAATTTTCAAAGAAAATAGATTAAAAGCGAAACGAGTAGCTCTCGTCGTTGATAAACTATATATTGATAACCAGTTGTTCAGAGACACAAAGATTACTCCATGGTTATTTTAAAAATTACAAAGTTCTCATAGATGAGGAAAATAAACACAATTCAAGCCCGGTTACTGATTGTAACAATACAATACAAAATATAGCTTTTCTATAAATCTTCACATATAACTAATTGAACACAAGCACTATTTCTATATAGTGAAGATAAAAACTAAGTAAACAGAAGGCACAGTATGTGTGGATGGTGTGGTGTGTGTTTATTTTTATTTGTTATGTTTGGAAAGTTGAGTGAGTGAGTAATGAAATAGTTGCATATCCCAGAGCCAGTGTATTGCTGTGGGCCGGGTATGAGAGGGCTTTCAATGTTGTTCAGATGATGGATATACTTTTATAATGAATTACACGTCTTATTTATTTATTGTCCTATCATGGGGAACTACATTTTTTAAATAAATTATATCTAATTATTTATTATCCTATTTTAATGGTACGGTCCATGGCCCTATACCCTAGACACCCACATGAATGGCCCAGATACTAAGGAGAAGTCCCTAACTGTTTTATGTGCATGCTGTATGCGGTCTGTATGCAGCCAAAATGAGGTCAGGGACCAAGAGCAGCACTGCCCCCTCAAGATTCTGAGCCTGCTTGGCAGGATTGGTCCTGCAAAGCCAAAGCCCCCTAAAGGGAGAGCATAATAAACAAGGAAATTCTCAAAGCTGCTAATGAGAACCTTGATGACCTTGTACCTAGCCGGTGGGGATTCCGGTGGGGTGCCCCCACCCAGACAGTGGCAGTGCTGGCAACACTAGCTGCAGTAACCCATGGGGAGGGGGTCACACTCGGACATTCAGAGAGGGGGTATATTATTGTGGCCCTGGTGGCACGAAATTAATCGGACTGCATGGAGATGCTTGGGAACATGGTCAAAATGGATGACCGTATTGTGGGTGTTTCAGGAAGAAGGTGTACATTTGACCTCCATCATCTAGGATGTGACAATGGTAAATAAATCTCTACATTTATGCTCATTTTTTGCGCGGTCTTGCAGGCCTTCTCATGAAGCTGCAACTGCAAGTACATTTGTAAATCATGACCCATCTTGAGTTGGGCTCTGGGATGGTGCAATTGTTGAGAGGGTGAGCTTATGGTTGTGTGGGGGTAAGGGCTGAATGTGTGTGGGTGTATGTGTGTATCCCACAACTGTTGCGAAGGAAGAAGTAAAAGATGTTAGGGACTATAGAGGATGATTCACAGCAATATGTAATAAAAATCGAGGTGAGGGCGATGGAAATGCATTTGGCAATGGATCTGCTTCGGTTCGGTGGATGGTGCTGTGTGCACTTTTCGAAGGATGGACCCCAGTCGGTCCGGGGCTGTGCGATGCGGGGGGTCGGGGGTGGTCTGCCGGGCATTGGGATGACAACCCAACTCGAGATGGGGACTTTTGGCGGGGGGAATAGTGGGGACCAATTGGAGGTTTGCTTAGTGGAGATGCAATTGTCATGGTACAACTATATAGACACTCAATCATTATGTCACTTTTTAATAGGACGTTTACAAACATATATTTTGATAAAAATAATTGAAAGGTGTGTCTCATTATGGTAAGTGGTGAAATAAGTATAGCCAGTTACAATTGTAATGGCTTAGCAGATAATAAGAAAAGACGATCAGTATTTACCTGGCTAAAAGAGAAGGATTATAATATCTACTGTTTACAGGAAACCCATTCAACAGTTTTAGATGAAGTTTGATGGAAAAAGAACTGGGGGGGCGAAATATATTTCTCCCATGGGCAAAGAAATTCAAAAGGGGTGATGGTTTTAATTAATAATAACTTTGATCCAAATGTGCAACTTGTCCAAACAGATCCTCAAGGTAGATGGATTATTTTAAATATGTTATTGGACAATAAACATATATGGCTTATTAACCTATACGGTCCGAATAATGATGATCCAAGCTTCTTTGACAATATATATAAGAATGTATCAACTCTACAAGCAACACTAGACTCTATTATTATAGTGGGAGATTTTAATACGGTCTTAAATACCTCTATGGACCGGAAAGGAAATCACACTACAAACTATCACCCTCAGGCACTTAAGGAAATCAGGAATGTCATGGATATATTGGAATTAGTGGATATATGGAGACTTAAATACCCTGACTTAGTGAGATATACATGGCGGAGGCTTAATCAAGCTAGTCGCCTTGACTACTTTCTTATATCATTCTCTCTGGCACCAAAAGTTAAAAAGTGTTTGATAGGGGACAGAATACGGTCGGACCATCACATAATTGGCATATATATTACTCTTACAGAATTTCCACGTGGGCGAGGATATTGGAAATTTAATCAAATCCTACTAGATGATAAATTGTTTAGAACTAGGACAGAAGAATTTATAACTGACTTTTTTAGACATAACATAGGAACAGCAGATCCCCATATTGTATGGGACACTTTTAAGTGTGCCTTTAGAGGCCATGCAATTCAGTACTCATCTATAAAACAAAAGCAATTTCCATCAAAAGAGTCCATATTAACAAAGGAAATTCAAGGACTAACAGTACAGTTAGATAACAATAAAAACGGTACCATAGAGGCACAGAATAAGTTAGAGGAAAAACAAAAAGAAATGGAGGAACTTATTCAAGAAAGATCCAGTGTAATATATTACAAAAATAAAGCGAACTGGATGGAATATGCACCAAATTCTTTTTCAATCTTCAATATAGAAATGCTACCAAAAAAAACGTATTAAAACTTGTTACGAATGATGGAGTCACGCATGATTCACCAAATGATATTTTGAAAGAGGAAGTAAAGTACTTTAAGAATATATTTTCGTTTCAGGCTCCTCCATCTCCACTAACTGAAACTAATTGTATGGATTTTTCCCCTAATAATAATGTAAAATTAACATCTGTTCAGAAAGACTCATGTGAAGGCCTAATTACAGAGGAGGAACTACTTGATGCAATTGGGGCCTTTAAGGATGGGAAAACTACAGGACTGGATGGCATACCAGTGGAAGTATACAAACATTTTTTTGATATACTCAAAGGACCATTATTAGCTTGTTTTAACCACTCCTATATAAATGATAGATTATCAGACACGCAACAAGAAGGTGTGATATCATTATTACTGAAACAGGACCCAAGTGGTATATATAAAGATCCAGTCCATTTAAAAAATTGGAGACCTCTTACACTTCAGTGCTGTGATGCAAAAATCCTAGCAAAATGCTTGGCGCGTAGAATAAAAAAAGTTTTGTCAGATATTATTCATCCTAATCAGACAGGTTTTTTACATGGACGATACATTGGAGATAATATAAGGCAAGTACTGGAAACAATAGAACACTATGAAATATCGGGGACACCAGGCCTGGTTTTCATAGCTGATTTTGAAAGGGCTTTTGATAAAGTACGACTGGAGTTTATATATAAATGCCTAGAATATTTCAATTTTGGGGAATCTCTTATAAAATGGGTAAAAATTATGTATAGTAACCCTAGGTGTAAAATAGTAAATAATGGCTACATCTCAGAAAGTTTTAAACTATCTAGAGGAGTAAAACAAGGTTGTCCACTATCGGCATATCTATTTATTATTGCCATCGAAATGTTAGCTGTTAAAATTAGATCAAACATTAATATTAAGGGATTAGAAATCCAGGGCCTAAAAACTAAGGTGTCATTGTACGCTGATGATTCATGTTTTCTTTTAAAACCACAACTAGAATCTCTCCACGGCCTCTTAGAGGATCTAGATACATTTGCTATCCTCTCTGGATTAAAACCAAATTATGATAAATGTACCATATTACGTATTGGATCACTAAAAAATACACATTTTACATTGCCATGTAGTTTACCAATTAAATGGTCTGACGGTGATGTGGACATACTCGGTATACAAATCCCAAAAGAAAGAAATGATCTCACTCCAATACATTTTTATAGAAAGTTAGCAAAAATAGATAAGATCTTGCTACCATGGAAAGGAAAATACCTGTCTATTTGTGTGAAAATCACCCTGATTAACTCTTTAATCATATCACAGTTTACCTATTTGCTTATGGTTTTGCCTACACCTAGTGACCTGCTTTTTAAATTATATGAACAAAAAATATTCAATTTTATTTGGAACGGCAAGCCAGATCAAATTAAAAGGGCCTATTTATATAACGAATATGAATTCGGAGGGCAGAAATTATTAAATATTAAAGCATTAGACCTCTCACTAAAGGCATCAGTCATACAAAAGTTATACTTAAATCCAAACTGGTTCTCTAGTAGATTGGTACGAATGTCTCATCCTATGTTCAAGAAGGGCCTTTTTCCCTTTATACAGATTACACCTGCTCACTTTCGGTTGCTTGAAAAGGAAATAATCTCCAAAATATCTTTATTTTTTAAACAAGCCTTAGAAAGTTGGTTGCACTTTCAGTTTAATCCACCTGAAAGGACGGAACAAATAGTACAACAAATCTTGTGGTTAAATTCAAATATAGTAATTGATAAAAAAAATGTATTTATCGAAGAAATGTTTAAAAAAGGTATAACTTATGTGAATGATATCATAAATAGGACTGGTGGAGTAATGTCACACATGCAGCTAACACAGACATATGGAAATGTCTGCTCTACCCAAAATTACAACCAATTAATTGCAGCATTACCACAAAAATGGAAGAGGCAGGTGGAAGGGGATAAAAGTAAGGAACTTGTATGTCGGCCTTATATTAAAGAACATAAATGGTTAAAGAAAAGTGTGATAAATAAAAACATATACCAATTTCATTTAAGGACCAAAAAACTTACAGCTGTGCCATAGAAATGGCAAAATAGTTGGGAAGAGATTTTCGATGTACCCATTCCATGGCACATGGTTTATGAATTGATACGCAAAACAACGCCGGATTCAAAACTTAGAATTTTTCAATTTAAATTATTGTACAAAATTCTTGCAACTAATAGAATGTTATATATATGGGGGATACAATCTTCTCAGCTCTGTAGATTCTGCTGTGAGGAGGCAGAGTCATTAGACCATTTATTTTGGTATTGTAGCTCGTTTTTGGTCACAGGTCCAGGAATGGTTGAAGAATTGCAACATTTGCGTAGAACTAACGCTACAGATAGCAATACTGGGGGATTTGAAAAGCCATAGTCAATCAATCAATAACATAATAATTATTTTAGCAAAAATGTTTATTTTTAATTTACAATCCGTAGAAGCTATGAGAATAGGAAGATTCAAATCTTTTGTGAAGCATCACAGCACAGTTGAAAAATATATGGCAAATAAAAATCCGAAATGGATGATGTTGGAAGATAGATGGGAAAGGTTGAGTGGAGCTGAAGGGTGGGACTAATAACAAGATAAACAATGTAGGGAATACGGGATCTGTGAAATGTGTATAGGTGCGGAGCTATTGTGAAATAGCACAGTTACAAGTGGAAATCAAACTGGATGGACAACAGAAATAGAGGAAGGACTAAGAACAAACAAGAGAGAACTATTATAAAGTAGACTGTGTCTGTAAAATATGTATAAGATGTATAAATTGAAGGTAAAAACAGAAATGTTTATCAGTTTACTCCAATTGGGGGATCGGTGGTAGGGTTTGCAGGGAATAATAATAAAGGTATACTCTTTAAAAAAAGTATGTATGTCTATGTAGGTATGTGTATGTATATATGTGTATATGTATGCATACGTGAATAGATATATATATTTACCCCAAAAAATATGGGGGATTGGAAATGATGCAGACAATTACATTGGAAGCAACATTCTTTCCGCAATATTAAGCTGATCCACCCCCCCAAAAAAAAAAAAAAAAAACATAGACTTTCCTAGAACCTACACTCAACCATAGACACAGCTAGACACATTCACTCAACACAAACCCATACACTACACCAAACACCCCCTTTACCATATAACCACCCAAAACCGACAAAACACAAACATTCCCCATGTCACACCCTGACCTAACTAAAATAATAAAGAAAACAAAGAATACTAAGGCCAGGGCGTGACAGCACCAGACCAGACCAGACATAAGGAACAAAGTTAGATCAGAGTGTGTGATAAAGAGAGAAAATGTCATGACTTGGACTGTGTGTGATGAAACATTCAGGGGCTGTGAGGACATCCTGGAGACATATAAGTAGGCAGTAACCCACCTAACAACAAATGTTCCCAAAGCATTAGAGAACTTTCCCTTTAAGAGTCTAATGTTTTCATAGGGATGTGCCATTGATGTGCAAGGACTGTTTCCAAGAGACCATTCCCTTAATGTCAAACACAATTTACCCAGAATGTGATTACCATGTTCTCAGAATCTTCAATATTAATGTTCTAGACATGTTTATTGGAACGTGGCAAGAAAATTCCAGTGTCCAGTTTTCTGAGGGTTAGGAGAATATTCTATCAACAATATCTTAATGTTGTAGACACATTTCATGGTATCGTTTGTGTCCAATTTTCTGAGGGTTAGGAGAATATTCCATCAACATCACACCAAAGAATCACAGAACACAGGCATAATACTCTGTTTTAATGTTATTTCTTGATCACTATTTAAAAAAAAAAAGGTTTTCTTGAGTGTACTTTCAATAAACAGAGCTGAGATTTACTTTGAAGTTTAAAGTGTAGCAATGCAGGTGAAATCAGTAATTTACACAGACATGGTTGCGTAGCGTTCCACAGGGATGATGGCCCATGTTGACTCCAATTATTCCCACAGTTGTGTCAAGTTGGCTGGGTGTCCTTTGGGTGGTGGACTATTCTTGAAACACACAGGAAACTGTTGAGCGTTAAAAACCCAGCAGCGTTGCATTTCTTTACAAACTCAAACCGGTGCGCCTGGCATCTACTACCATACCCTGTTCAAAGGCACTTAAATATTTTGCCTTGCCCCTTCACCCTCTGATTGGCACACATACACAATCAATGTCTCAATTGTCTCAAGGCTTAAAAATCCTTCTTTAGGAGAATATAAACTCAGCAAAAAAAGAAACATCCCTTTTTCAGGATCCTGTCTTTCAAAGATAATTCGTAAAAATCCAAATAACTTCACAGATCTTCATTGTAAAGGGTTTAAACACTGTTTTCCATGCTTGTTCAATGAACCATAAACAATTAATGAACATGCACCTAAGGAACGGTCGTTAAGACACTAACAGCTCACAGACGGTATGCAATTAAGGTCACAGTTATGAAAACTTAGGACACTAAACAGGCCTTTCTACTGACTCTGAAAAACACCAAAAGAAAGATGCCCAGGGTCCCTGCTCATGTGTGTGAACGTGCCTTAGGCATGCTGCAAGGAGGCATGAGGACTGCAGATGTGGCCAGGGCAATACATTGCAATGTCCGTACTGTGAAACGCCTAAGACAGTGCTACAGGGAGACAGGACGGACAGCTGATCGTCCGAACATCACACCTGCGGGACAGGTTCAGGATGGCAACAACAACTGCCCGAGTTACACCAGGAATGCACAATCCCTCCATCAGTGCTCAGACTGTCCACAATAGGCTGAGAGAGGCTGGACTAAGGGCTTGTAGGCCTGTTGTAAGGCAGGTCCTCACCAGACATCACCGGCAACTACGTCGCCTATGGGCACAAACCCACCGACGCTGAACCAGACAGGACTGGCAAAAAATGCTCTTCACAGACGAGTCGCGGTTTTGTCTCACTAGGGGTGATGGTCAGATTCGCGTTTATCGTTGAAGGAATGAGCGTTACACCGAGGCCTGTACTCTGGAGCGTGATCGATTTGGAGGTGTAAGTTCCGTCATGGTCTGGGGCGGTGTGTCACAGCATCATCGGGCTGAGTTTGTTGTTATTGCAGGCTATCTCAACGCTATGCGTTACAGGGGAGACATCCTCCTCTCTCATGTGGTACCCTTCCTGCAGGCACATCCTGACATGACCCTCCAGCATGACAATGCCACCAGCCATACTGCTCGGTCTGTGCGTGATTTCCTGCAAGACAGAAATGTCAGTGTTCTGCCATGGCCAGCGAAGAGCCCGAATCTCAATCCCATTGAGCACGTCTGGGACCTGTTGGATTGGAGGGTGAGGGCTAGGGCCATTCCCCCCAGAAATGTCCGGGAACTTGCAGGTGCCTTGGTGGAAGAGTGGGGTAACATCTCACAGTAAGAAATGGCAAATCTGGTGCAGTCCATGAGGAGATGCACTGCAGTACTTAATGCACCTGGTGGCCACACCAGATACTGACTGTTACTTTTGACCTCCCCTTTGTTCAGGGATCCATTATTCCATTTCTGTTAGTCACATGTCTGTGGAACTTGTTCAGTTTATGTCTCAGTTGTTGAATCTTGTTATGTTCCTACAAATATTTACACATGTTAAGTTTGCTGAAAATAAACGCAGTTGACAGTGAGGACATTTCTTTTTTTGCTGAGTTTATAATCAACGTCACACCAAACACGATGACATTTCAAAAGGAGGCAAATAATTAGTCTGACAACCGTATTTTTTTCATCATTGTGATGTAGCCAGATTTACTTCAGATGCAGTATAACTTTAGCTAGCTAGCTAAGAATGAGGGTTTTTCACGCTCAACAGTTATCATCAATTTAAAACCTTCACTATAGGAAGAGACAAGCATGAAGAGGGAGGACGGGAGAGAGTGGAATGATAGAGAGAGCTGCTCTTAAAAGGGTAATGGAGAAAGTGAGAGATGAGTGAATATACCACAGACAAGGGCGAGTGAGGAAGGTAGACTAGGAAGGGACCAGGGAAGAAGAAAAAGGGGGGGTGGAGAATTAAACAAGAAATAAAGTGGAAGAAAAAAAGTGATTTGGGCAAGAGGCAGAGAGCTGGGGGGCAGGCAGCCTGCCTGGCAGAGGTCATAAAGCCTATTGCTGTATCCCAAATGGCACCAATTTCCCTGTATAGTGCACTACTTTTAACCAGAGCTCTGATTAAATGTAGTGCACTATATAGGAAACAGAGTGCCATTTGAGACAAATCCTAGTAAGATGCCTCTGGCTCTTCATATCTTTTACATTTCTAATTAAAACAGATAAAGAATGAGGGAGACATCAATCCACCAGTGATTTCCCAGTTAAGGTTTTAGAGCAGGCTGTAAACCAGGCAGCCCGGCATCATTGATTTTATAATTAGCCACCGTCACCCCAGACATGAGCTGGAGGGTGCAGAGCAGAGGAGATGAAGGAGAGGGGGAGTTGGGGAAGGAGAGAGGTACAGGTAAAGAGAGGCAGGAGGGTAAGAAAAGAATGCAGAATGTGGTCCGAGGTCAGAGAAGAGAGGGAGTGAGTGAGAGGGAATGGAAGAGAGAGGAGATAGATATTCAGAAGAGAAGATGAGACATGTGATTAGCAAATTAGTATCAGAAATGTCATACCCTGAAGGAAGCAACCCAAAATGTTTGAATATTTCTCTTCCATCAAAAAAAACAGGCACATTCGACACAAATGATACAGATCCGCTTTTTAAATTTTATTATTACAGAAACCAATCCACACGCTTAATGAACCTATATATAAATACCAAAGAATATAATTTTTTTTAAATAGGTAAGATGACTTCAACAAACAAAACATCATACACACCAGCAAACCACTGGAGCCGTATTGCAATGAGAGTAGGTATCCTGGAAGAAAGTTTCAGCATACCCTCATGTAGCTCACAGTACACATAGAATAGAACTCCCACAGAAATCTAAAATGACGTCAACAAAAAGGATAGATCTCAGTGCTACGCAACTTTAGGTGCACATACCAGCATGTCAAATTCACCCACGGTAGCAAATAGAGGTGTAAGTACTAGATTACACTAGAGGTAGAGCTGAAAGGGTGTAGAGACGAAGAGGGGTACTCCAAAACCCTCTGAAGCTCAGCCTTCAATGATCAAGGATGTCCATCACAGTTGAATTACAGTGCATTTCTGTATTACATTTTGAATAAATGTGCAAATTAAACCATGTTTTCACTTTTTCATTGTGGTATATTGTGTGTAGATGGTTGAGAGAAAACATATATTTAATCCATTTTGAATTCAGGCTGTAACACAACAAAATGTGGAATAAGTCAAGGGGTATGAATACTTTCTGAAGGCACTGTATATGTTACAGATGTCACACTTTCACTACAGCTACACCTCTGCGTGAAGGAACACAGTGATGTCCTATACAGTAGAACCAATATCTCTAACCTTTGGACGAACATTTCAAACCTTATCAGATAGTTGTGAGAGGTTACATTTACCTTTAGAAAGAAAATCAGAGAAAGAAAAATAAAAGAGTAATAAACAAAACACTATGGTAATGATTATGATAATAACATAGACTGGATTAATAAGGAGTATCCAAGTGTAAAAATAACATTTAAATGTAGCCCCCAAAACATCTCTTATTGCAAAAAAACAGGTGCAAATACAGCAAATTACAAATCTACCAAGCAAAAAGTGTCCCTAGCACCTTCTTCTTTCTTAAAGGGGGCAATCTGCAGTTCAAACAACAACAATCGCAGATTGCCCCTTTAAATGACCTAGCTTTAGTATTCTCTTCTTATCAAACATCATTAGCTTAAACTAAACCAGAATCTAGCTTCATTACGATACAACTAAAGTTGAGTATTGGTTGAAAATCATGAAAAATATAGTATTATTAAACCAGTACTAATAATATTTTCCAGGCAAACCTTCCATAGTCTTGTAACATTTGCATCCTTAAATTACATTATGTTATCATGAGATTCCTTAGTTTACTAGTCTTGTTTGCCAGACTGATGACGCTTGGCTGAAGAAGAGACTATTCATTTCCCAATTAGTTTTTTAGGCACAAAAGTAGAACTGCATCACTCTAGAGCAGAGCTGTGCAAACCATGTACTGTACGTCTAGTCTAATAAAACTGGTCATCTAGAACGAATACATTGATTTAGTTTTAAAACCAAACACTGATTTAAGGTTCAAATGTGGTATGATGTATGCTCTTATTGCAGGGACTCTACAGCCATCAGCCTGCAGGAGCAATAGCTTTATGTAGATGAGGATAGAATATATTATGAGTTTAATAAAAACATGAGAGAACATTAAAATGTCACTCCGACCACTCTAACAACTACCATTCTGCTCTACCATTCAACATTCATCTTGATTAATCTCTCTATTTCCAAACTTCCACCAACTGTTTTTCCCATTTCAGATGCTTCTCTGTCTGTAACTATCCTCTCAACTGTTTGTCCCATTTCAGATGCTTCTCTGTCTGTAACTATCCTCTCAACCGTTTGTCCCATTTCAGATGCTTCTCTGTCTGTAACTATCCTCTCAACTGTTTTTCCCATTTCAGATGCTTCTCTGTCTGTAACTATCCTCTCAACCGTTTGTCCCATTTCAGATGCTTCTCTGTCTGTAACTATCCTCTCAACTGTTTTTCCCATTTCAGATGCTTCTCTGTCTGTAACTATCCTCTCAACTAGCACTAGAACAGCATTAATAAAGCAAAAGTTAACTAATAATGAAGAACAGAAAGTGCTTATAATATAACATCTTAGGTTTGAATATGAGGAAAATCATGTTATGTGTCAGTACTTTACAAGGATTCTTCTAATATAGTTGTAGTGTGTTTCAATAACTATTATTACAGAATTTGCTGCGCAGACAGAAAGTTCAAAGCAACTTTTAGATTTTAAATGGAGAGAACTGTGAATATAGCATCATCAACCAGACTGACTCAACCAGGCTACTATGAATATACTGTAACAAATAAATGCAATGTTTTTCATCGTTCTTTTCTAGGAGACGAAACATTGAAACAATTATACAATATTTCTTTCTGGCTCGACTGAAATCAGAGGGAGCCTTTAATAACTGACTTATGTAAATTAGTGACCTGTCATGATGTCTCATAAAGTGACATAACACAATTCACAAAGCTCACGACATCAACTCCTCCTGCAACTGAAATAACCCTGTTATAAAACATTACTATTAAAAATCGAATTAACCCTTTAAAATGTCAAATGTTTTACGCTTTATAACAGTCTTATGTCAGGTCGTAACTACGATTTGAGCTATTACGACAGGTATTATGTCATTCTTAAGACCATGTTAAGTATAATGGGGGCAACACAACAGCTTAAAGTCATACGTCAAAGAAAAAGTTCATATAAAATGTAAAAGCAAATTGCATATTAACATAGTTTGTCAAGAGTAGAGTTGAGTTGTAGTGTGTGTGCTTGTGTGCTGAATAGGCAAGTTAAAGTACTGGCCAAACAGCCAGTGCTGGTGTAGATCTGATCCTGCTTCGCCACTCTACCACTGAGAGGTGTCAGCCAGGTCACTGATGACAGGGAACAACCAAGAAAGGAAAGGTGGTGAACAATCAATCAATCAAATCAATCAATATCTTTATCGTCCCAATTGATACATTTGTAGTGGAGTCAAGGCACAGCAGAACTGTAGAAAAGGAATGCATATGAAAACAAAGAGGTGAGAGATGGAGGGAGGGAGAAATATAGAGGGAAAAGGTGGGAGAGAGAGTGCTTTAATGATGCTGAAAATTGGCCCGTGACTGCGGTACTAGCCTGTAGGCAAATCATTGCTACAGCCTGCTGTCAACGAATCTGTCCCCTTGTCCTCCCTTATCCCCCCCCTCCCTCTCCCCTCCCTCACTCCCTCCATGCGTCACTCACTGTGCCTTACACTGTCTTACACCATCTCTTTCTCCTCCTCCTCCTCACCCTCATTCAACTTCTTTTACGACCTGATATTGAAAACTTCCATCTCTGAGAGCCATACTCAGCCTATCATCGTAAATACTGTGTGTGTGTGTGTGTGTGTGTGTGTGTGTGTGTGTGTGTGTGTGTGTGTGTGTGTGTGTGTGTGTGTGTGTGTGTGTGAGAGAGAGCGAGAGTATGTGTGACAGTGTCTGCTTGAGTGTGCAGTGCATGTACAATACATGACTGTATGAGTGTCTGCAATGCCTGAGGGTCGGTGCAAGCATGCGTGTGTGAGGAGAATGACAGTGTGTGTGTGTGTGTGTGTGTGTGTGTGTGTGTGTGTGTGTGTGTGTGTGTGTGTGTGTGTGTGTGTGTATGTGTGTATGTGTGTGTGTGTGTGTGTGTTTGTGTGTGTGTGTGTGTGTGTGTGTGCGTGGAGAATGACAGTACAGTGTGTGTGTGTGTGTGTGTGTGTGTGTGTGTGTGTGTGTGTGTGTGTGTGTGTGTGTGTGTGTGTTACCTGAGGACAGTGGTCTCAGGCAGCAGCAGAGCTGTCTCGTCTCCAGAGCTGTGTCCTCCACATAGGGCTGTGTCACCCTCCTCCTCCTGCACACACACACACACACACAAATACACACACGCAGAAATAGAGAGAGAGAGCAGCGAGGCACACATGTAATAATCATATACATGTCCAGCAATAAGCCATAATAGTGTAATCAGCCATAATAGTATAATAAGCCATAATAGTGCAATAAGCCATAATAGTGCAATAAGCCATAATAGTGCAATAAGCCATAATAGTGTAATAAGTCAATGTACTAAGCCATAATAGTGCAATAAGCCATAATAGTGCAATAAGCCATAATAGTGCAATAAGCCATAATAGTGTAATAAGCCATAATAGTGTAATAAGTCAATGTACTAAGCCATAATAGTGCAATAAGCCATAACAGTGTAATAAGCCATAATAGTGCAATAAGCCATAATAGTGCAATAAGCCATAATAGTGTAATAAGCCATAATAGTGTAATAAGCCATAATAGTGCAATAAGCCATAATAGTGTAATAAGCCATAATAGTGTAATAAGCCATAATAGTGTAATAAGCCATAATGGTATAATAAGCCATAATAGTGCAATAAGCCATAATAGTGTAATAAGTCAATGTACTAAGCCATAATAGTGCAATAAGCCATAACAGTGTAATAAGCCATAATAGTGCAATAAGCCATAATAGTGCAATAAGCCATAATAGTGTAATAAGCCATAATAGTGTAATAAGCCATAATGGTGTAATAAGCCATAATAGTGTAATAAGCCATAATAGTGTAATAAGCCATAATAGTGTAATAGGCCATAATAGTGTAATACGCCATAATAGTGTAATAAGCCATAATAGTGCAATAAGCCATAATAGTGTAATAAGCCATAATGGTGTAATAAGCCATAATAGTGTAATAAGCCATAATAGTGTAATAAGCCATAATAGTGTAATAAGCCATAATAGTGTAATAAGCCATAATGGTGCAATAAGCCATAATGGTGTAATAAGCCATAATAGTGTAATAAGCCATAATGGTGTAATAAGCCATAATAGTATAATAAGCCATAATAGTGCAATAAGCCATAATAGTGTAATAAGTCAATGTACTAAGCCATAATAGTGCAATAAGCCATAACAGTGTAATAAGCCATAATAGTGCAATAAGCCATAATAGTGCAATAAGCCATAATAGTGTAATAAGCCATAATAGTCTAATAAGCCATAATAGTGCAATAAGCCATAATAGTGTAATAAGCCATAATAGTGTAATAAGCCATAATAGTGTAATAAGCCATAATGGTATAATAAGCCATAATAGTGCAATAAGCCATAATAGTGTAATAAGTCAATGTACTAAGCCATAATAGTGCAATAAGCCATAACAGTGTAATAAGCCATAATAGTGCAATAAGCCATAATAGTGCAATAAGCCATAAAGGTGTAATAAGCCATAATAGTGTAATAAGCCATAATAGTGCAATAAGCCATAATAGTGCAATAAGCCATAATAGTGTAATAAGCCATAATAGTGTAATAAGCCATAATAGTGCAATAAGCCATAATAGTGCAATACCTCATAATAGTGTAATAAGCCATAATAGTGTAATAAGTCAACGTAATAAGCTATAATAGTGTAATAAGCCATAGTAGTGTAGTGGGCCATAGTAGTGTAATAAGCCATAAGTGTAATAAGCCAATGTAATAAGCTATAATAGTGTAATAAGACCATGTAATAAGCTATAATAGTGTAATAAGCCATGCCCGTGTAATAAGCCATATTAGTGTAATACGCCATAGTAGTGTAATAAGCAACAATAGTGCAATAAACCATAATAGTGTAATAAGCCATAATAGTGTAATAAGCTATGGTGTTATATACCATAATAGTGTAATAAGCTATAGTGCAATAGGCCATAATAGTGTAATAAGTCAATGTCTAAGCTATAATAGTGCAATAAGCCATAATAGTGTTATAAGCCACAATAGTGTAATAAGCAACAATAGTGCAATAATGCTATAGTGCACAGGCAGGCCTAATTACCTTCACATGATAACAACTAAACCAAATGTGTCACAGTCAAAAGATGATAAGTCATGTTATCACCAGGCTATAAGCCAAAGGAAACAGCCAGGCTAATTGTACAGGATATGAGCCCAGAATGAGTGTGTGTGTGTGTGTGTGTGTGTGTGTGTGTGTGTGTGTGTGTGTGTGTGTGTGTGTGTGTGTGTGTGTGTGTGTGTGTGTGTGTGTGTGTGTGTGTGTGTTTGTGTGTGTGTGTGTGTGTGTGTGTGTTTGTATGTGTGTGTGTGTGTGTGTGTGTGTGTGTGTGTGTGTGTGTGTGTGTGTGTGTGTGTGTGTGTGTGTGTGTGTGTGTGTGTGTGTGTGTGTGTGTGTGTATGTGTGTGTGTTTGTATGTGTGCGCATGTAAGAGCATCTGAAACCGTCTCTTACCGACTCAGAGCTGTGTGTCAGGGTATCTCCTGATTGCCTTGGCAACGAAAGGGGGGCGGGCTGGCTGATGACTACGCCCCCTCGGGAGAGGGGCCGTGACATATCCCTGGGGGAGGAAGGGGGGGTGGAGGGGAGCAGGGAGTCAGGCTGGGTCTGGGGGTCACACAGACTGTAGTGGGCCAGAGGGAGGGAGGACAGAGAGGGCTGGCGGGGGGGCTGCAAGGCCTCAGGGTTTTCATCCTCAGAGTCAGACAGAGAACTGTCAGGGAGACCTGTCAGACACACAGAGTGGAAAAAACAGTGTTAAGTGATCAACAGAGCACGGCAAGGGTCAGGAGTTCTCCCTGGAGGGGCAAAACTCCTGGCTCTAGTCTCCGTCTACGTATCTACCTCATGATAGGTTTAATTAATCTCAGATTCTATTCGGTGTAGAAATAGAATCTCTTGTTGTGACAGCCCAGAGATCAAATGAGCACTGCTGTATTGCTGTACATACAGCTCAGTGTTAGGGCCGGGTCCACAATGTTTTAGTGTGGGTGTGTCCGCTCACTGGTGGGGGCGAACACTGCAGCGCTCCACTTGGCGTCTGCCACAGCCTCCATCCTCTGTTCCACTTGACGCATGTACTCCATCAGGTCCTGTACAGAGGAGAGCAGCAACGTCAGACACTCATCTACACACACAACTGTTATCCCAAGACAACATATTAACCCCTAGCCTCTACACTTCTAGACACATCAAATCAAATCAAATTGTATTTGTCACATACACATGGTTAGCAGATGTTAATGCAAGTGTAGCGAAATGCTTGTGCTTCTAGTTCTGACAATGCAGTAATAACCAACGAGTAATCTAACCGAACAATTTCACAACAACTACCTTATACACACAAGTGTAAAGGGATAAAGAATATGTACATAAAGATATATGAATGAGTGATGGTACAGAACGGCATAGGCAAGATGCAGTAGATAGCACAGTATATACATATGAGATGAGTAATGTAGGGTATGTAAACATAAAAGTGCATAGTTTAAAGTGGCTAGTGATACATGTATTACATAAAGATGGCAAGATGCAGTAGATGATATAGAGTACAGTATATACATATACATTATATTAAGTGGCATTGTTTAAAGTGGCTAGTGATACATTTTTGATCAATTTCCATCAATTTCCATTATTAAAGTGAGCTTAAAGTGAGTCAGTATGTTGGCAGCAGCCACTCGATGTTAGTGGTGGCTGTTTAACAGTCTGATGGCCTTGAGATAGAAGCTGTTTTTCAGTCTCTCGGTCCCAGCTTTGATGCACCTGTACTGACCTCGCCTTCTGGATGATAGCGGGGTGAACAGGCAGTGGCTCGGGTGGTTGTTGTCCTTGATGATCTTTATGGCCTTCCTGTGACATCGGGTGGTGTAGGTGTCCTGGAGGGCAGGTAGTTTGCCCCCAGTGATGCGTTGTCCCTCTGGAGAGCCTTACGGTTGTGGGCGGAGCAGTTGCCGTACCAGGCGGTGATACAGCCCGACAGGATGCTCTCGATTGTGCATCTGTAAAAGTTTGTGAGTGCTTTTGGTGACAAGCCAAATTTCTTCAGCCTCCTGAGGTTGAAGAGGAGCTGTTGCGCCTTCTTCACCACACTGTCTGTGTGGGTGGACCAATTCAGTTTGTCCGTGATGTGTACGCCGAGGAACTTAAAACTTACTACCCTCTCCACTACTGTCCCGTCGATGTGGATAGGGGGGTGCTCCCTCTGCTGTTTCCTGAAGTCCACAATCATCTCCTTTGTTTTGTTGACATTAAGTGTGAGGTTATTTTACTGACACCACACTCCGAGGGCCCTCACCTCCTCCCTGTAGGCTGTCTCGTCGTTGTTGGTAATCAAGCCTACCACTGTAGTGTCGTAGGAATTATTATCTGTGTGTGTGTGTGTGTGTGTGTGTGTGTGTGTGTGTGTGTGTGTGTGTGTGTGTGTGTGTGTGTGTGTGTGTGTGTGTGTGTGTGTGTGTGTGTGTGTGTGTGTGTGTGTGTGTGTGTGTGTGTCTCCCTCCCCATGGCAAAAGGACAGAGAGCGTCTGGAGTAGTGGATAGGGGATAGCAGTTGATTCAGAAATGTGAATGTAAGTGGACAGTGGGAGAGGGGAAATGGTGGTTGAAGAGGTGGACAGGTATAGAGAAGTGGTCCTGCCTGTTTCTCCAGCAGCAGCTGTTCCTTCTCCTTCTGGGCCACCCTCAGACTGGCCTTCAGCTCCTGGAGCTCCCTGCGTGTCTCACTCAGCTGCACCTGCAGGGGGCAGTCATCAATAGGAGTCATATACTGCTATACACAGCCTGATCAGCAGCACAGCACATCATAAGTAATCAAAGAGACTAGTTTTTCCAGTTTGAAGGTTTCAGCATGTTGACAGAAATATATAATAACCTAAAATAAAGTATTTTATCGGAATAAACCCACAATTCTGGAGTTGCAAGTGCCATGCTCTACCAACTGAGCCATACAGGACCAACAAGTCTGAATGGTTTTCAATACTATAGAGGACACATTTGAGTATCAGTGGAGGCTGCTGATGGGAGAACAGCTTATAATAATGTCCGGAATGTAGTCAATGGAATGGTATCAAACACATTTTTTTGGGGTTTCATGTGTTTGATATCATTCCATTTACTCGATTCCAGCCATTATTATGAGCCGTCCTCCCCTCAGCAGCCTCCACTGGTGTGTATAGAGAGCTGATTTTGATTTCCAAGTTTGTTGTTGTATCTGGTCATATCTGTAAATGTTGATTTCCATGTGATAGAGTAGGTGTTCCTCTTTACCCGGTTACAGTCCTTCTCTCTTCCCAGCTCCACTTCCACCTTCTCTCTCTCCATCCTCTCCTCCTGAAGCTTCTCTTCAATCCGCTGCATCTCTCCATTCAGCTTCTCCAGACGCACTCTGTCCTTCTGCCAGGGTGAGAAACATACCGTTAACATTTAGTCATTTAGCAGATGCTCTTATCCAGAGCGACTTACAGTAGTGAGTCATTTAGCAGATGCTCTTATCCAGAGCGACTTACAGTAGTGAGTCATTTAGCAGATGCTCTTATCCAGAGCGACTTACAGTAGTGAGTCATTTAGCAGATGCTCTTATCCAGAGAGACTTACAGTAGTGAGTCATTTAGCAGATGCTCTTATCCAGAGCGACTTACAGTAGTGAGTCATTTAGCAGATGCTCTTATCCAGAGAGACTTACAGTAGTGAGTCATTTAGCAGATGCTCTTATCCAGAGCGACTTACAGTAGTGAGTCATTTAGCAGATGCTCTTATCCAGAGAGACTTACAGTAGTGAGTCATTTAGCAGATGCTCTTATCCAGAGCGACTTACAGTAGTGAGTCATTTAGCAGATGCTCTTATCCAGAGCGACTTACAGTAGTGAGTCATTTAGCAGATGCTCTTATCCAGAGAGACTTACAGTAGTGAGTCATTTAGCAGATGCTCTTATCCAGAGCGACTTACAGGAGCAATTAGGGTTTAAGTGCATTGCTCAAGGGCACATCGACAGATTTTTCACCTAGTCGGCTCAGGAATTCGAACCAGCGACGTTTCGGTAACTGGCCCAAGACTCTTAACCACTAGGCTACCTGCTGCTAGGCTACCACACAGTCAAAAGAATGTTGATATGTTATTTTGCTGCTAAGACATTCTGCTACTTGCATTCAAGGTGAATGACTACTTGAGTAATCCAATTCATATGTTTAGGTCCATCCATATGATTATTACTGTCTGCGGTGGTGTCCTACCGAAGTGGTGCGCTGCAGGCTCTGTCTCTCCTGGGCCCAGTGTGCTCTGCCCTCCCTCAGAGTCAGGCTGGCGTCGGCTAGCTGCAGGGTGAGCTGTGCCGCCTGGAGCCTGGCCTGGTGCAGCTCTGTCTGGCCCTGGTCCCTCTGACCCACCAGAGCACACAGCTCTTCCTTCAGGCCCTCAGCACCACGCTCCCTGGCCCCCTGACGCTCTCGCAGGCCCCACATCTCAGCCAGGGAGGCCTCGCTCTCCGCCTGATAGGAAAGATGAGAAGAGGGTGAGAGTGGGATGCCATGATAGTTCAACAACAATAACATGGTTTTGTTAGATGACTGGTGAGGCCATGGAACATTGGGTACTTTCCTGTTGCATTGTCTTTAATCACCCTCGCCACTCCCTATCCAACTTCCCATCCCTATACTTCCAACCAGCAAAGTTTGCAATGTTGGTTCAAATAACCTCAACAGCAGTGTTTTTATAGATGACTGGTAAGGACAAGGGACAGCAATGTGTACTGCCATGTTCCTGTTGTATTGTCTTCTGTTCTTCCCCTCCCAATCCCTTACATCCTTTTATTAACTGTACTTATCCCTCTCTGGGTGGTGCCAGTCTCGTCTGTTTGCTCTGTGCTGTATTCAGCCTGTGTGTGAGGGTGGTGAGGGTGTGTGGGTGATGGTGTGTAAGGGTGTTGCCAGGCTCACCTCTTTCCTCTGTGCCATGTTGAGTCTGTGTGTGAGGGTGGTGATGGTATCCCGTAGCTGCAGGGCGTGTGTGTCTCTCTGGGCCAGGGAGCTCCTCAGACCCTGGAACTCAGCAGACAGGCTCCGCAGTTCCCCCTCGGTCTGCTCCAGCTTGAGCTGAGGAAGACACAGGGAGAGAGGAAGAAGAGGAGGATGAGGAGTTTGGGATCAGACATGATGTGTGGTTAGGGTTTGGGAACAAAATGGCTGCTATGCTTCACCCAGGTAAGACACTACACGTTGGTAGTGAAAAACACTTAGAAAAGCACTAAATAAATCCAAGTCATTATAGTACCTGCAGAACTTTCCTCTCTTTCTCATCCTCCATCATTTGAACTGCTTGCTTTTTGTCCCTCTCCTTCATCCTACACACAAAGACAGAGTTAGCGTTAACCAGAGAATAGTTTAAGAATAACAAGCACAAAGATGGAAAGATAAAAGATTGAGGGAGACAAGGAAAGAGAAAATGTCTTTAACTTTTGGAAGTGTAATGTTTAATGTACTCTTTTTCTGTTTATTATCTATTTCACTTGCTTTGGCAATGTAAACATATTTTTCCCAAATGCCAATAAGCCCATACATTGAACTGCAATTTAATTGAGAGAGAGAGAGAGAGAGAGAGAGAGAGAGAGAGAGAGAGAGAGAGAGAGAGAGAGAGAATGAGAGAGGGAGAGAGAGGGAGAGAGAGAGGGAATGAACTACAGGACAAAATACAAACCCTCCAATCCAAAAAGGCCTGTGGGGTTGATGTTATCCTAAATTAAATGATAAAATATACAGACCTCAAATTCCAATTAGCAAACTCTTTGACATCATGCTCAGCTCTGGCATATTCTCCAACATTTGGAACCAGTGGAGTGGAGACAAACTTGACCCCAATCACTACCATGGGATATGTGTCAACAGCAACCTTGGGAAAATCTTCTGCATTATCATTAACAGCAGACTCCTACATTTCCTCAGCGAAGATAATGTACTGAGCAAATGTCAAATTGTCTTTTTACCAAATTACCGTACGACAGACCACGTATTCACCCTGCACACCCTAATTGACAAACAAAACAAAACAAAGGCAAAGTCTTCTCATGCTTTGTTGATTTCAAAAAAGCTTTTGACTCAATTTGGCATGAGGGTCTGCTATACAAATTGATGGAAAGTGGTGTTGGGGAAAAAATATACATTATAAAATCCATGTACACGAACAACAAGTGTGCGGTTAAAATTGGCAAAAAACACACACATTTGCTTCCACAGGGCCGGTGGATAAGACAGGGATGCAGCTTAAGCCCCACCCTCTTCAACATATATATCAACAAATATATTCTACAAAAATATCCTCCGTGTACAACGTAGAACACCAAATAATGCATGCAGAGCAGAATTAGGCCAATACCCGCGAATGATCAAAATCCAGAAAAGAGCTGTTAAATTCTACAACCACCTAAATGGAACCGATTCCCAAACCTCCCATAACAAAGCCATCCCCTACAGAGAGGTGAACCTGGAGAAGAGGCCCCTAAGCAAGCTGGTCCTGGGGCTCTGTTCACAAACACAAACAGACCCCACAAAGCCCCAGGACAGCAACACAATTAGACCCAACCAAATCATGAGAAAACAAAAAGATAATTACTTGACACATTGGAAAAATGTACAAAAAAACAGAGCTAACTAGAATGCTATTTGGCCCTAAACAGAGAGTACACTGTGGCAGAATACCTGACCACTGTGACTGACCAAAAATTAAGGAAATCTTTGACTATGTACAGACTCAGTGAGCATAGCCTTGCTATTGAGAAAGGCCGCCGAAGGCAGACCAGGCTCTCAAGAGAAGACAGGCTATGTGCAAACTGTCCACAAAATGAGGTGGAAACTGAGCTGCACTTCCTAACCTCCTGACAAATGTATGGCCATATTAGAGACACATATTTCCCTCAGATTACACAGACCCACAAAGAATTTGAAAACAAATCCAATTTTGATAAACTCCCGTATCTACTGGGTGAAATAGCAGTGTGCCACCACAGCAGCAAGATTTGTGACCTGTTGCCACAAGAAAAGGGCAACCAGTGAAAAACAAACACCATTGTAAATACAACACATATTTATGCTTACTTATTTTAACTTGTGTGCTTTAACCATTTGTACATTGTTACAACACTGTATATATTTAATATGACACTCGTAATGTCTTTATTGTTTTGAAACTTCTGTATGTGTAATGTTTACTGTTAATTCGTTTTGTTTGTTTCACTTTTGTGTATTGTCTACCTCATTTGCTTTGGCAATGTTAACACATGTTTCCCATGCCAATAAAGCCCCTTGAATTGAATTGAATTGATAGATAGATAGATAGATAGATAGATAGATAGATAGATACATTTACATTACATTTAAGTCATTTAGCAGACGCTCTTATCCAGAGCGACTTACAAGTACATACATTCATACTTTTTTGTACTGGCCCCCCGTGGGAATCGAACCCACAACCCTGGCGTTGCAAGCGCCATGCTCTACCAACTGAGCCACACGGGGCCCGATCATTCGCGGGTATTGGCCTAATTCTGCTCTGCATGCATTATTTGGTGTTCTACGTTGT
The DNA here is from genome assembly GCF_029448725.1 of Salvelinus fontinalis. NCBI lineage: Eukaryota > Metazoa > Chordata > Actinopteri > Salmoniformes > Salmonidae > Salvelinus > Salvelinus fontinalis. The sequence continues at coordinate 18,079,989 of NC_074695.1, forward strand.
ACACGGAGGATATTTTTGTAGAATATATTTGTTGATATATATGTTGAAGAGGGTGGGGCTTAAGCTGCATACCTGTCTTATCCACCGGCCCTGTGGAAGCGAATGTGTGTGTTTTTTGCCAATTTTAACCGCACACTTGTTGTTCGTGTACATGGATTTTATAATGTATATTTTTTCCCCAACACCACTTTCCATCAATTTGTATAGCAGACCCTCATGCCAAATTGAGTCAAAAGCTTTTTTGAAATCAACAAAGCATGAGAAGACTTTGCCTTTGTTTTGTTTTGTTTGTCAATTAGGGTGTGCAGGGTGAATACGTGGTCTGTCGTACGGTAATTTGGTAAAAAGACAATTTGACATTTGCTCAGTACATTATCTTCGCTGAGGAAATGTAGGAGTCTGCTGTTAATGATAATGCAGAAGATTTTCCCAAGGTTGCTGTTGACACATATCCCATGGTAGTGATTGGGGTCAAGTTTGTCTCCACTCCACTGGTTCCAAATGTTGGAGAATATGCCAGAGCTGAGCATGATGTCAAAGAGTTTGCTAATTGGAATTTGAGGTCTGTATATTTTATCATTTAATTTAGGATAACATCAACCCCACAGGCCTTTTTGGATTGGAGGGTTTGTATTTTGTCCTGTAGTTCATTCCCTCTCTCTCTCCCTCTCTCTCCCTCTCTCATTCTCTCTCTCTCTCTCTCTCTCTCTCTCTCTCTCTCTCTCTCTCTCTCTCTCTCTCTCAATTAAATTGCAGTTCAATGTATGGGCTTATTGGCATTTGGGAAAAATATGTTTACATTGCCAAAGCAAGTGAAATAGATAATAAACAGAAAAAGAGTACATTAAACATTACACTTCCAAAAGTTAAAGACATTTTCTCTTTCCTTGTCTCCCTCAATCTTTTATCTTTCCATCTTTGTGCTTGTTATTCTTAAACTATTCTCTGGTTAACGGGCCCCGTGTGATAGATAGATAGATAGATAGATAGATAGATAGATAGATAGATAGATAGATAGATAGATAGATCAAAAGAAGGATTGAGGTTGAGGGAGATAGAGAAAGATCAAAAGAAGGATTGAGGTTGAGGTTGAGGGAGATAGAGAAAGATCAAAAGAAGGATTGAGATTGAGGTTGAGGGAGATAGAAAAAGATCAAAAGTTGGGTTGAGATTGAGGTTGAGGGAGCTAGAGAAAGATCAAAAGTTGGGTTGAGATTGAGGTTGAGGGAGCTAGAGAAAGATCAAAAGTTGGGATGAGATTGAGGGAGATAGAGAAAGATCAAAAGAAGGATTGAGATTGAGGTTGAGGGAGATAGAGAAAGTCTCTGACCTCTCCAGCTCAGTCTCTCGTTCCACAGCTTTCAGTGTTAGCGCTTTAATGTCATCCTCCAGCTCTCTGATTCGCTGTTTGCTGGCTGCTTTCTTGGCCAGTATGGAACTCTTCTCCTGAGCCAAGGCCTCCCCTGACGCCTCCACCTGCTGTAATGGGGGAGAGAGACAACGGGAGAGAGAGACAGAGGGAGAAAGAGAAAGAGGAGAAAGGGAGAGAAAGAAAGAGCCAGAAAGAAAGAGATGTATAAAATCTACAGTTACATACACTTAGGTTGGAGTCATTAAAACTCATTTTTCAACAACTCCACAAATTTCTTGTGAACAATCTATAGTTTTGGCAAGTGGGTTAGGACATCTACTTTGTGCATGACACAAGTAATTTTTCCAACAATTGTTCACAATTTTTCCAAAAATGGTTAATCCTATAGACAATTTGTGGGTAGAAAAAGCATGTGCGAGCAAGGAGGCCTACAAACCTGACTCAGTTACACCAGCTCTGTCAGGAGGAATGGGCCAAAATGTACCCAACTTATTGTGGGAAGCTTGTGGAAGGCTTCCCGAAACGTTTGACCCAAGTAACTTCTTTATGATAGGGGGCAGCATTTTCACTTTTGGATGAATTGCGTGCCCATAGTGAACTGCCTCCTACTCTGTCCCAGATGCTAATATATGCATATTATTATTACTATTGGATATAAAACACTCTGAAGTTTCTAAAACTGTTTGAATGATGTCTGTGAGTATAACAGAACTCATATGGCAGGCAAAAACCTGAGAAAAAATCAAAACAGGAAGTGAGAATTCTGAGACTGGTCAATGTTCAACTCATCGCCGATTCAATTCCCTGTAAGATATGGATCTGTTTGCACTTCCTACGTCTTCCACTAGATGTCAACAGTCTGTAGAATGTGGAATGAAGCTTATGCTGTGTTGTGGGGCCGGATGGGAGGGAAATGAGTCAGTGGTCTGGCAGATTGCCAGTTTCTGGTCATGAGCTTTCCTCATGATACCGCCGTGCGTTCCATAACTTCTACAGACATGAAGGAATGCTCCGGTTGGAACATTATTGGATATATATGATAACAACATCCTGAAGATTGATTCTCTACTTAGTTTGACCAGTTTATTCGACCTGTTATATAACTTTTTGAAGTTTTCGTCCGAGTTCGCCTGCATTTGCGCGAGCGTTTGGACATGTTCACTAAACATGCTAGCAAAAGTAGCTACTTAGACATGAGTAATGGACATTATCGAAAAAACAACGATTTATTGTGGAACTAGGATTCCTGGGAGTGCATTCTGATGAAGATGATCAAAGGTAAGGGAATATTTATGATGTCATTTCGTATTTCTGTTGACTCCAACATGGCGGAGAAATGTTGTTATGTTTGAGCGCCGTCTCAGATTATTGCATGGTGTGCTTTTTACGTAAAGTTTTTTTGAAATCTGACACAGCGGTTGCATTAAGAACAAGTGTATCTTTAATTATATGTAAAACATGTATCTTTCATCAAAGTTTATGATGAGTATTTCTGTTATTTGACGTGGCTCTCTGCAATTTCTCCGGATATTTTGGAGGCATTTCTGAACATGGCGCCAATGTAAACCGAGATTTGTGGATATAAATATGCACATTATCGAACAAAACATAAATTTATTGTGTAACATGATGTCCTATGAGGGACGCTACCGTCCCACATATCCCAGAGAAGTTAAACAATTTAAAGGCAATGCCACCAAATACTAATTGAGTGTATGTAAACTTCTGACCCACTGGGAATGTGATGAACGAAATAAAAGCTGAAATAAATCATTATCTCTACTATTATTCTGACATTTCACATTCTTAAAATAAAGTGGTGATCCTAACTGACCTAAGACAGGGATTTTTACTAGGATTAAATGTCAGGAATTGTGAAAAACTGAGTTTAAATGTATTTGGTTTAGGTGTATGTAAACTTCCGACTTCACCTGTATATATTCTATTAAGTATGGTATCCTGAGCCTCCTTGTAGATGGAAAAGCATATTAGACTTGTAAATGAACTCCTGCTGCTTTGGCATTTAACATAACAAGATCATTTACATCTGGGGTTGTGATCTTGCCTATCTACGTCCAATCACATTTTACACAGACACTGGGGCTCCTTGGATATAATCAACAACCTTGGCATGGACATTAACCCTGTCTTGTAATTTTACATTACCTCCTGCCTCCTCTCCATCTCTTCCATCCTGTCTCTGCTCTCTCGCAGCTCTTCCTTTAGCTCAGATATGTTCCTCTCCAGCTGCTCACTTCCTCTGTCCCAAGCCTCTCTCGCCTTCCCGTACTTCTCCTTCTCTCTCTGCTTCATCCTTTCTGCCCCCTCCCGCGCATGGATCAATTCGGCCCGCTCACGCAGACACTCTTGCAGGCGACTCTGATCGAGAGAAAGAGAGAAAATGAGTCCCCCTAAAACATGATCTCGATCTCCATCTTCCATCTCTTTGGAACAGTGTATTGATTACCACCTCTGTTCATACATTTCATCCACTTTCATTCACTCTCTCTATAAGTGAAAGATGGAAATATGTACTTTGATCCCCCTCCTTCTTAACTATCCCCGCTCCTCTCTGCTCACCTGCAGTAGCTCAGCCCTGGGTACAACTAGCAGCATGTCAGTCCCTCCCTCCTCTCCGTGGGCTCCTTCCTCCAGGGTGACCAGGTCTTCCAGAGGCTTGGGGGCACTGAAGGTAAACTGGGGGCTGGCAGAGCACACCTCCCCCTTCCCATCCACGTACACAAACTGGTACTGTTGGGAACTGGGCTTGGGCAGGTAGGAGGCTGCACGAGGGAGGGAGGGGTAAAGGGAAATGGTCAATGGATTATTTAACTAGATGTCTACATGCCTATCCTCTTAAATGTAAAGGCAAAATTTTGTTTACTGCCTAAATAGACATACCCAAAAGTAACTGCTATTCATGTGTAATTACATGATTCTGACATGCCAAAACTTGGTATATTTGGAAAGAAGACATCTGGGAGATTATAAGGAAATGATCAAAAGATAGATTGGAGTTACGTAGTTCAGAATACACAAGATTAAGCACACACAAAATAACCGTTTTTTTGTTGTTGTTTTTTTAAGTATTCTTTCATTGACAAGCTATGAGTGAATTATTGATGCCCAGAGCTGGAAACACATCAGATGGCTTCCACAACATGTGAACAATATCAGGGAACAAAATGGGGTTGATAGTCCTAACAAATAGAAATGGGCAGATGTTTTAGTAAGTGGTGTCAGGTGTGGACACGGGATGTTTCCAAGTGCAATCCCTAAATGCTATTTGTTCAGTATAAAAACATAATTTCTACTATATCAACTTCACCCAAACATTGTGGTGGTGTTATGGGGTATCCAGGGTACATTCAAGTGTCCTTTCAACCTCTCCAAACTGTCAGAATGTGGTAATTGCACACTGGATGTGCCTAAAAGTTATTGTTCACTATAAACACAACATTTCTACAACACCAACCTCTCTCAAAAATTGTGGTGGTGTCTGGGGACAAAACGGGGGATATCCAAGTGTTTTCATCATATTTCTCATGTGCAAAGATATAGTCACTCTGTGGACATTCAATGTTTTCATTAAGTCATACATCATCAGATAACATTGACAATAGGCTGGATTTGTTCCTACCAGCCTAAAGGTTTCATTTCATACCTCCCCATGTATCTATAGCTCAAACACAGACCGAATGGAAGCTTACCTTGTAAGATGTTTGGTGAAAAAGTTGTGTTAAATAAACATTTTGACTCTCGGGGTTGGTGATCAATAACAGTAGGTCACTGGCAGACAAATAAGACATCCTCATGATCTGTGGAGTCCCGGCTTTCGGTGTGTATCAACGTATTCCTTGTTTATTTTGTTTATGCTTCACAAAGCAAACCGGAATGAAATTAGGTCATCTGCTCGGCCTGCCCTTATACATTAGTATGCCCATGGATTATAGCCAACATCCGCACTGAGCTAAAGGCTAGAGCTGTAACTTTCAAGGAGCGGGACTCTAACCCGGAAGCTTATAACCATCAAACAGGCAAAGCATCAATACAGGACTAAGATCGAATCGTACTACACCGGCTCTGACACTCGTCGGATGGGGCAGGGCTTGCAAACCATTACAGATTACAAAGGGAAGCTACTGTGAGGACACTTGTCACAACATAAAGTGTGTAAACTACTGTGAGGACACATGTCACAGCAGAAAGTCTGTAAACTACTGTGAGGACACTTGTCACAGTATAAAGTCTGTAAACTACTGTGAGGACACTTGTCACAGTATAAAGTCTGTAAGCTACTGTGAGGACACTTGTCACAGTATAACGTTTGTATACTACTGTGAGGACACTTGTCACAGTATAAAGTCTGTAAGCTACTGTGAGGACTCTTGTCACAGTATAAAGTTTGTAAACTACTGTGAGGACACTTGTCACAGTATAAAGTCTGTAAGCTACTGTGAGGACCCTTGTCACAGCATAAAGTCTGTAAACTACTGTGAGGACACTTGTCACAGTATAAAGTCTGTAAGCTACTGTGAGGACACTTGTCACAGTATAAAGTCTGTAAGCTACTGTGAGGACACTTGTCACAGTATAAAGTCTGTAAACTACTGTGAGGACACTTGTCACAGTATAAAGTCTGTAAGCTACTGTGAGGACTCTCGTCACAGCATAAAGTCTGTAAACTACTGTGAGGACACTTGTCACAGTATAAAGTCTGTAAACTACTGTGAGGACACTTGTCACAGCATAAAGTTTGTAAACTACTGTGAGGACACTTGTCACAACATAAAGTCTGTAAACTACTGTGAGGACACTTGTCACAACATAAAGTCTGTAAACTACTGTGAGGACACTTGTCACAACATAAAGTCTGTAAACTACTGTGAGGACACTTGTCACAGTATGAAGTCTGTAACTACTGTGAGGACACTTGTCACAGTATAAAGTCTGTAAACTACTGTGAGGACACTTGTCACAGTATAAAGTCTGTAACTACTGTGAGGACACTTGTCACAGCATAAAGTCTGTAAACTACTGTGAGGACACTTGTCACAACATAAAGTCTGTAAACTACTGTGAGGACACTTGTCACAGTATGAAGTCTGTAACTACTGTGAGGACACTTGTCAAAGTATAAAGACTGTAAACTACTGTGAGGACACTTGTCACAGTATAAAGTCTGTAAGCTACTGTGAGGACACTTGTCACAGTATAAAGTCTGTAAGCTACTGTGAGGACACTTGTCACAGCATAAAGTTTGTAAACTACTGTGAGGACACTTGTCACTCTATATTCACCCCTGACTGCTGTAATGTAATGTATGCTTGGTTATTCAGTCTGGTCTGGTCTTTGTACCATTGTCCCTCTCATCCTCATTATTCAAGCTCCTACTTCTTAAAGGGATTGATTCAAAGCCGGACAATGACTTATTTAAATTCAAACAGGGAATGGAAAGAAAGCGAAAGTGAGAGTGAGAGAGAAAGAGAGAAAGAGAGAGAGAGAAAGAGAGAGAGAGAAAGAAAGAGAGAGAAAGAGAGAGAGAGAAAGAGAGAGAGAGAGAAAGAGAGAGAGAAAGAAAGAGAGAGAGAGAGAGAGAGAGAGAGAGAGAGAGAGAGGGAAACAATCTGATCATCTCCTTTCTGTAACACAATGTAACTTATTGAGTCCTTTCTCTGCTTTAAATATCATTCAGGAGCCTACAGTACCGTCCAACAGGCTAATTCCATTTACTGAAAGATCAATTCAAAGTTAGAGCTTTTCCTTACAGACCTTGGCAGAGTATGAATGTTGTGAAATACAGATCTATACCAACACACTGTTGAACGCTCTCACACTTTTATTAAGTGTGGATATCTATCTTTATTTCATTACTTTATACCCTAAACCTGTAAATTACTGGATTTATGTATGCTATAGTCTCTGAACAGCGTATAAATGTTGACCAGGCACACTGTCAGAAATAGAGGAAGGGTTTGAAAAGAGAGCAGTACCCTGGAAATGGACACAGCAGTTGACATCTGTGCCCTCCTGGTAGCCTGCCGGGGCCAGGGCCCAGACAAAAGTGTGGTAGTCCTTCACTGACAACCATCCCACCTGAGGGAGTCAGCGGAGAGAGAAGAGAGAGAGATCAACATTGAGAGACAGAGAGACACCGACAAGGGGACAGGGAGATAGACAGGGAGGCACACACGTAAACACACAACAATTCTGGTTGTTAATACATCAAGAATTGTTTTGCATTCCACTTTATTTACACTCAACAGAGTCTGCCACTCCTCACACTCAGTTTGTAGTTATCAGGTTAACTTGATCAGGTTAACTTTACCTTGAAGAGTCCGACCCAGTCATGGTTGGCCCAGGTATGTTGTGAGCTGATACTGTAGTGGCACTCCACGCGGCTCTGAGGGAAGTAGCTACTACCCACGTTCCTAAACTCCACCCTCCAAGCCTTCTCCATGGCAACACAGTAACACAGGTAGACTGGCGAACACCTGTGGGAATACATGGTAAAGGGAGGAAAAATACAGTCAGGCATCCCTTTTATTTCACAATACGTATAACCACAAATAAATTAGTCAAACACTTTTACATACTTGCGCTGCACTTGATTGAAATGTTTGATAAGACAGAACCAATAGAGTAGTCACAAAAATGCAAACTTCAAGCTAAATTAAGCACACCTAAAATAATTTAAAATATTTGACATACAGTATATATTTGTCTGGAACTCAAGGACCTGTTCAGAGGAGCACATTGAGAAGTAGGTAAGAGGTGACTGCTGTGAAACAAATGGCTGAGAGAAAGAGAGGTTTACTCTGGGAGTGTTTGTTCAATGTAAGTGGATCTCTTCAATGAGCATATGGAGGTCATGTAGAGGCTTGGGGGAAAGACACCACCTACACCCTGACACCCCAGACCCTGACACCCCCTACACCCTGACAAACTCAGCACCCTGAACCCCCAGACCCTGACACCCCCTACACCATGACAGACCCGGGACCCTGACACCCCCAGACCCTGACACCCCCTACACCATGACAGACCCGGCACCCTGAACCCCCAGACCCTGACACCCCCTACACCATGACAGACCCGGCACCCTGAACCCCCAGACCCTGACACCCCCTACACCATGACAGACCCAGCACCCTGAACCCCCAGACCCTGACACCCCCTACACCATGACAGACCCGGCACCCTGAACCCCCAGACCCTGACACCCCCTACACCATGACAAACTCAGCACCCTGAACCCCCAGACCCTGACACCCCCTACACCCTGACAAACTCAGCACCCTGAACCCCCAGACCCTGACACCCCCTACACCCTGACAAACCCAGCACCCTGAACCCCCAGACCCTGACACCCCCTACACCATGACAGACCCGGCACCCTGACACCCCAGACCCTGACACCCCCTACACCCTGACAAACTCAGCACCCTGAACCCCCAGACCCTGACACCCCCTACACCATGACAGACCCAGCACCCTGAACCCCCAGACCCTGACACCCCCTACACCCTGACAAACCCAGCACCCTGAACCCCCAGACCCTGACACCCCCTACACCCTGACAAACTCAGCACCCTGAACCCCCAGACCCTGACACCCCCTACACCATGACAGACCCGGCACCCTGAACCCTCAAGCTGCCTGACACCCCCAGCCCCAGCCCCCTGACACCCCTTCCCCTGACACCCTCAGCCCTGACACTCCCATACCCCTGGGCTACTAACACCTCGATGACAGTGAGGCCCATAACTACCATGATTCATTACCTCTACTACATGACAACACACACACAAAGACACTCTGCCAAATGTCAACAACACTGTCACAGACTATTTATTTCAGCCATTGCCCAATGTCTTATTGTTATTGTTCACCACTCTAGTTATGTGTCGACATGCATATAGGCCTACAGATGACTTCATGCTTAAAAAGTCAACAGCTACGTGGGACTTGAATTGCACTCTAAGCATGCTGACTGCAAAGCTGAACCACCCTAATCATTTCACACAGTTAGGCATAATCTAGTATTGAGGCCGAGACACAGTAGCCAACAGGAGAGGTACCGTTCACTATTGTACTGGCATAAATCAAATCAAATGTTATTTGTCACATGTGCCGAATACAACAGGTGTAGACCTTACAGTAAAATGCTTACTTACAAGCCCTTAACTAACAATGCAGTTTTAAGAAAAATAAGTGTTAAGAAAGTATTTACTAAAATAAAATGAAGTAAAAAATATAAAAAATATAAATACATTTAAAAAATTAGACAATAAAATAAACTGTAACAAGGCTATATACAGGGGTGACCGGTACTGAGTCAATGTGCAGGGCACAGGTTAGCCGAGGTAATTGAGGTAATATGTACATGTAGGTAGAGGTAAAGGTGACTATCTTTAGGATTACATGACTCAGTCTAAATCCCAGTAATACAATGTAACCTCAAATGAACAAAGTTAACAGGGGCATTGTGACAGAGAACGGTATGGAGCAGTAGGTCATTTCTAACTTGTATTTGACTAACATATTCTCCATATTACAAAGATTACAAAAGGTAAATAGTGAGTCTTGAGAATAATGTTTATATACTGTTTAACCCACTTCATATGTATAAACAGTATTCTAGTCAAGGCTCATCCTATATAACTACTGCTGTACACACCTTTTCTATTCATATACTGTCTATAATGTCCATACACACCATCATATACATATGTATTTATATTCCTGACTCTGACATTGCTCGTTCTAATATTTCTATATTTCTTAAATAATGTATTTTTATTTTTGGATTTGTGTGTATTGTTTTGTATTGTTAGGTATTGCTGCACTGTTGGAGCTAAACATTTCGCTACACCTGCAACATCTGCAAAATATGTGTACAAAACGAATAACATTTGATTTGAATGTGTATTAGGTAATACCACGTTTATAGGACATGTATAACCCATTAAGAAGCACAACAAAAACAACCTGCATTATTCCACCTGACAAGAGCATTTGTGTTATGTTTATTTTGTTAGAAATTAACAAAAGTCCACAAATAATACAATCTGTGATTAAAAAACGACGTATTTTACTATATAAGATAAAACAAAAAATACCTCTAAACTGTGTGAGTGTTCAAATAACACCGCAGGAGATGAGTGTTCAAGACAAGGCCCAGTAGCCTAGCAGCAGTAGCCTAGCAGCAGTAGCCTCCAGTGTGCGCACTAGACCAATGGTTCCCAAATAGGGGTACTAGGATTCCTGGGGGTACTTGGCCTAACCACAGGGGGTACTTGAGAAGACTCGTGAGATCATTGGCCTACTGGTAAAAATGCACATGAGGGACATGGGGAGGTACTTCAGGGCTACTGCGGGTAAAGCAACATTCAGCTGGTGCTACAGTAAACGAAAAAGGTTGAGAGCCATTGCACTAGACTAGTTAGTACAACATAAACTCTCTCTTTTATGCGCAAAAGCAATAATAATCAGGACCATCGGGCCCGTTAACCGATCTCACCGTAATCTGAAATAGAAAAGAAAACTTGTGCACCAACAACAAATACTTGTGCGTTAGCATCACTAAACAGGACAATAAGCTAGTTTTCCTTTGTCTGCAGAGGGAGAACTCTACGCAGATACAGATCGACAGAGTTTCTTCTACTGTGACGTACCTTATTCTGGCCTTTTTGGTCTCCAATTGAGTCGTCACTATTAGATTAAAGTGAGGCAAAGTGTCAGAAAACGGTGTCAGAAAACAACGGTTCTAAAGATGCATAACGGCGTCTCTTTGGCTCAACTGTTCCACTAACCTAGAACAGTAACATAAACACATGCATCACAGAGTTGTGGTGTGTTTGCTGTATTATGGGAACTGCTGTTCTTTATGACTGACTGAAGCACAAATCGGAAGCTAGAGATGATAGAATAAAACTACAACCCCCAAACACAGATGAGACGCTTGAAGGTGCATAACGTTCTACTGTAATGTGATGCTTGTAGCGTCCATGGCTGGTGATTCATTATGTTTTATTCGCTGATTGCAATACACGGTCACTCTCATTGGTCATACCACATGGCCTTATAATAAACGGTCCTACTCCAGCCGCAAGTCATTGATGTGCAGAGAAAAACAACTCATCGGGTTTAATATGAATTGCGAAATAATGGATGAAGGGTAGATTTTGATGAGAGCAACCATATCCACTGCATTTGCAACAACAAAATGTGTTATTGCTATAATTGCATACTGTCCATCATAGCTGCCTGCTCCCAATATGGTCTTATTTAGTCCTGTAAAATGATAGGCTATGAATTACTCGCCCATCTCCAGGAAAAGCAGAGGTCTTAATTTACTCCGGAATGACACTTGAGCACGGCAGCATTGACAGGTGAAGAGACATGACAGGAGAGATGTTGGCGAGGTAATATTGCAACGTGACCCCAATAAACTACCTTCCAGTGAATGCATTATAACATTGGCTGAAATAGTACTTACACACAACTATTTCATGTTTCTAAATGATTTCTTTATTCAGACGAAGGGTACTGCTATGGGATCCCCCATGGCTCCTAACTATGCTAATGTGTATGTGGGTTACATGGAGAAACAGTCTATTTTCAATCCTCTCGAAAATGTTTTCTTGCCTAACATTATTATTTGGAAACGGTATATTGATGATATTTTTGTTCTATGGAGGGGTGATGCAAAACAGTTCCAGGCATTCCATACTTTTCTTAACTCCTGTTCTGAGCATCTGAGATTTACTACGCAATCTGATACACGTCAAATCAGTTTTCTTGATCTTCTGATCTTGTGTGAAAATAATGTTCTATACACTGATCTTTACAGGAAACCTACTGATCGTAACAGTTTGTTGAGGGATGACAGTTGTCACCCACTTCCCTTGAAAAATAGTTTGCCCTTCAGCCAATTCTGTCGAATCAAAAGAATTTGAAAAAAACAATCAGATTTCGACAGAAATATGGCTGAGACTCAAAGAAAGTTCAAGGAGAGGGGGTACAAAAATGATCAGATCAATATTGCAATTGAGAAAATTCAAAACAAAACGAGACATGACCTTTTTCAAGGGCAGTCTCGCAAAAAGACGCATTCTTGCATTCTAACTACCCGCTGTTCAAAGCGCTCTGAACAAATTAAGGGAATCGTTCACAAACATTGGCACATTCTAAAATCCGATGATAGTCTCGGTAATGTGTTTTCGGATCTTCCCTTGGTCATATTTTCGCGGGGCAGAAATCTCAGAGACCAATTGGTACACTCTGATTTACCACCCCAAGATATTCCTGAACAACGTCTATTTGCGCCCCTACTGGATGGAAATTACAAGTGTAATGGCTGTGCTCAATGCAATGGCACTTATAAATGCAGATCCTTCAAACACCCACAAACAGGGAAATCGATCCCAATCAAAGGTGTTATTACGTGCTCCACTAAGGCAGTTATTTATCTTATAACTTGTCCTTGTGGTAAAAATGATTTGGGTAAAACAAAGCGTGAATTAAAAGTACGTATCTCAGAGCATCGTAGCACCATTAGGTGCCAAAATTTAACCTACCCAGTTGCGGCCCACTTTTTGGAGGCAGGCCACTAGAGTCTGCGTTATATTGGCATCGAACATGTCAGGGGGTGACCTTGATAATGTATTGTTAAAACGAGAGGCTGCTTGGAACTTTAACTTAAAAACCCTTGCTCCCTTCGGTCTCAACGTGGACTTTGATCTGAAGCCATTCTTGTGATTGTTGTGATTGTTGTGACTTTGCCATTGTAATTGTTTGTAGGCTTGTGTGGTCTTAAGTGAGTCTATGATCGTATGCTATCCATTTGTATTTATTGTATGCTGCTCTTTCTATGCCATTTTAATATTTGAGAAATTAACCAATGATATTAGGCCACTCGTGGCCATGATTACAGACACCTGTGTGTCTTGACACTATATATAAACGAGTCATCCCGCAGTGTCTGTGATTGTACCCTGATGAAGACAGCTTGCCTGTCGAAACGTTGGTAAATTAAATATTTTTGCATCTGAGCTCCTAGAGTGTGCGGCTCTGCTTTATTTTCAGGCGAGGTAATATTACCTGACAACACTCCATGTGGGAAAAGGTGCTAGACTAATAAGTATCTGCCTCCCTCACTCTCTAGCCCTGGTGTGCAGTGTGTTGACAGCATATCATGCTTATCCAGGGGCACAACTTTGGTTTTAGAAGTGGGGGGACATACTGTAAATAGGAATAAGAGTGACCAGTAGCAGGATAAATGGATACAAATGGTAATGGGAAATCAATAATCAATGAGCAGCAGTATAATGGTAGTAATACATCTAATCAATAATCATTATAGCATCAATGTAGATGTGAGGTGGTTTGTACGTGTGGGTGTAAATGTGGACCCAGAGTAGCCAAGGGAGATGTATTAGGCAGACTTGTTGTCCCTGACATCACACCGCTTGCTTAGCGAGGACCACTTCCACCTGATTCAGCTCACACTGAGGCTCCAACCGAGGTTTTACATTTTTGTGATGTTTAAAAAAATATATAACCAGGTAGTGAGTGCATAGAGAACAGAATTTGCCTCAATCACATGAAGAACAAAACACTCACTGTACAGAAAATGATTAGACTATATATGTACTGTACATCAGTTCATATTAGTTACTGGGTAAGCAATGTGAAAATGATTAGACTACATGTACATGAGATCACATAAGTTACTGGGTAAACACTATGCCAAGTAATTATAAGTTACTGGGTAAACACTATGCCAAGCAATCATAAGTTACTCGGTAAACACTATGCCAAGCAATCATAAGTAACTGGGTAAACACTATGCCAAGCAATCATAAGTTACTCGGTAAACACTATGCCAAGCAATCATAAGTTGCTGGGTAAACACTATGCCAAGCAATCATAAGTTGCTGGGTAAACACTATGCCAAGCAATCATAAGTTGCTGGGTTAACACTATGCCAAGCAATCATAAGTTACTGGGTAAACACTATGCCAAGCAATCATAAGTTACTGGGTAAACACTATGCCAAGCAATCATAAGTTGCTGGGTTAACACTATGCCAAGCAATCATAAGTTGCTGGGTTAACACTATGCCAAGCAATCATAAGTTGCTGGGTTAACACTATGCCAAGCAATCATAAGTTGCTGGGTTAACACTATGCCAAGCAATCATAAGTTGCTGGGTAAACACTATGCCAAGCAATCATAAGTTGCTGGGTTAACACTATGCCAAGCAATCATAAGTTACTGGGTAAACACTATGCCAAGCAATCATAAGTTACTGGGTAAACACTATGCCAAGCAATCATAAGTTACTGGGTAAACACTATGCCAAGCAATCATAAGTTACTCGGTAAACACTATGCCAAGCAATCATAAGTTACTGGGTAAACACTATGCCGGTCACAACTTCTGCCGAAGTCGGTTCCTCTCCTTGTTCGGGCGGTGTTCGGCGGTCGACGTCACCGGTCTTCTAGCCATCATCGATCTATTTTTCATGTTCCATTTGTTTTGTCTGGTTGTCACACTCACCTGGTTTCAATTCCCTAATTACATGTTGTATATGTTCCCTCTGTTTCCTCCATGTCCTTGTAGGGAATTGTTTATTGTAGTACGTGTGCTTTATGTGACTGGTGCGATATGGGTTTTGTTGCCCATGTGTTTTGTTATTTTTTGTATGCCGGTAGTTTAATGTACATAACTACCGGCATACAAAAAATAACAAAACACATGGGCAACAAAACCCATATCGCACCAGCTCCGGCTATTTACCAAGTTCTGCTCTCCTGCGTTTGACATGCCACCAGTTACGCACCGCTGACAATGCCAAGCAATCATAAGTTACTGGGTAAACACTATGCCAAGCAATCATAAGTTACTGGGTAAACACTATGCCAAGCAATCATAAGTTACTGGGTAAACACTATGCCAAGCAATCATAAGTTATTGGGTAAACACTATGCCAAGCAATCATAAGTTACTGGGTAAACACTATGCCAAGCAATCATAAGTTACTGGGTAAACACTATGCCAAGCAATCATAAGTTACTGGGTAAACACTATGCCAAGCAATCATAAGTTACTGGGTAAACACTATGCCAAGCAATCATAAGTTATTGGGTAAACACTATGCCAAGCAATCATAAGATACTGGGTAAACACTATGCCAAGCAATCATAAGTTACTGGGTTAACACTATGCCAAGCAATCATAAGTTACTGGGTAAACACTATGCCAAGCAATCATAAGTTACTGGGTAAACACTATGCCAAGCAATCATAAGTTACTGGGTAAACACTATGCCAAGCAATCATAAGTTACTGGGTAAACACTATGCCAAGCAATCATAAGTTGCTGGGTTAACACTATGCCAAGCAATCAAAAGTTGCTGGGTTAACACTATGCCAAGCAATCATAAGTTGCTGGGTTAACACTATGCCAAGCAATCATAAGTTACTGGGTAAACACTATGCCAAGCAATCATAAGTTACTGGGTAAACACTATGCCAAGCAATCAAATGCACTTGTTATTGACCCCGCGACTGGTGTCTGGAGTACTTGAGGGTCAGTTTTCTGGAAATAGATTAAGTCTCTAAAATTACCAGTGTTAAAATTGCCCAAAACAACCAATTTGTAGCCTACAATATGTATTCAATTTTATTCACACTTAATAGACAATCAACAAATTCAAATTTGTTTGGTGACAACAACAGTACAGATAAGACAAACTGTAGGCTGTAACATGGGACACAACATTACAGTAACATCTAGATAAATACATTAGCTATATTGTTGCAAGTAGGATGTTTCACTTATTTATGTTATAAATGTGGATCACATGTGGGTGTACAGTATGTAATTAGATTGTAAGGATGTAAGGATAAAGATATATTTAAGCTCTAAATAGTAATCTACTCAAAACAGTTAATAATAACCGATGATGGGTGCTGACATCAACATTTTATGAGCATGTAGTGCCTTTTGCTTCCAAAAAAAACAGAAGAAGGTTGTCTCCCACAATGCTTTAGTTCTGACCTCAAGTTGCAGTTGGTGAGGAGCAAATGCAGAAATGTCCAGTTGACCGCTGTCAAAGGTTCATGACCTTACATCATACTGTGGTTGTTGTAAAGGTCATGCAGTCGACAGTAAGTCAGACCATTTTTATACCCATAATGCAACACACTTCAAAAGGCGGTGACCAACGTTGGTCAACGTCTTGACAAAAGTGATCCTCTCAAACGGGTCCAACGTGTGCACTCATGAATTTAAATGCATTGGATTGGTGTAATCATTGGCTACAAGGAGTGTCCACCATTGGGAAATCAATGATGGGAAGTGTGCAACAAGTGCACACTTTGAGAGAAGGGTGGAGAAATGTTATGCAGTGTAGTCCCCTCATGGTGCCGGTAGAATCTGCCTCAGTGGACACCAGATGGCAGTGTACTTTAACTAAACCTGTATGAAGCCTCCAGAACCTCCACTCAGTTGATATACTGTAGATATAAACAGATGCCTTCACCATGTCAGGTTCACAGTCTATCCCTGTAAGTCAGAACTGGGAATTGTCTTCCACCAGCTGGAAATATGGGATATGTTTCTAGATTATGATGATGTGTATAAAGCAAATGATCCCTTCCTCTTTGTTAGATCATTTATTGCATGTTACTAGGCTGCACCATCGAAATACAGTAGGCACATTCAAATGATGTCAATACATGGCCCCCTGATTTCATTGTCTTCTGACTGTTGATGTCAGTCCTACACAACACTATAATTCTGCTATAGTTCCTCAGGCAGCCAGTGTAGACAGTAGTGGTAAGGTAAGACAATACTCACCCGACTTTCCATGTTACAGAAAATGAAGGTTCCATGTCGTTTCTTTCTTGTCGTTTTTTCCTCATATTGCTTCTAATGTGATCATGAACTACACCAGCCCACTTGTCAGCGATTTGATACCTGGACATGAACACATTGTAGGAGTAGGGATCCTTATCCTAATAAGGTGGCTATCAGATGTAGTTCATTGTTTGCAGACAGACAGTGTACTGTATAAGAGTAGCCAATAAAGAGTGTTAAGATGGTTTTAACAGAGTGGAGTTGGCTGGCACACACACACACACACACACACACACACACACACACACACAGGTGATTAATGGTTGTAGGACAGCGTGTTACTGACCTGGCTGATTACAGTCTTCTGTTCTGACTGCAGGCCCAGCTAGCCATCTCCTGTCAAATCTCTCTCTGCCACACCCTCCTCCCTTCCACCTTCTTCCTTCATTACTCTCTCCAATTTTTTTATTATAAAAAAAAAAAAAAAAAATTGATGTTAATAAATGGTGTGGAAGCCCGGTAAGAATGATGGCCTGGTGTTGACTTTCCTTTAAGCAGTATAAATCTGATCAGAGGTCTGATGGGCTTAAGGGAGCAACACAATGTATCACAACATGACCACTGGGAGTTTGTGACCTAGCTGTACTATACATTTTGGCCTCTGTGTTTAGTAGCAGCCTACACTGTCTGTCAACTGCTGGTCAGCCTGGTAAGAGATGGGCTTTGGATGTATCTCAAGACATTAGAAGATATGTGCAGGTTGTAGTTCTGGTTCAGTCTTGGTCTGTGTTAGTTTACTGCACTACAGACAGTACATGTCTCATTCAAAGAGAATGGCAGGTATGCAGTAGTTATAACTGTACCTTGACCCTAGCACCCATCCGTTGCCAAGGGGGGATTGTTGAGGAGTATTTCTGTCTGTTATAAAGCCCTGTTGTGGGGAAAAACTCATTCTGATTGGCTGGGCCTGGCTCTCCAGTGTTTGGGCCTGGCTGCCAAGTGGGTGGGCCTATGCCCTCCAAGACCCACCCATGGCTGCACTACTGTCCAGTCATGTAAAATCCATAGATTAGGACCTAATTTATTTATTTAAACTGACTGATATCCTTATATGAACTATAACTAGGTCAAAAAAAAAATAATTGTTTAATGTTGTGTTTATATTTTTTTCAGTATAGTTGTCCAATTGAAATCACACCATTCAATGTGTCAGACTGAGAAGTGAGAACAGACACTTCAAAATCACTTTGATATGATCTTATTTGAGCCACAAAGGTCTTCAGCAGTAAGCCTGATTCTCGTTTGATGTCTTTTGTGCAGCAATGGATGACTGACTACATGAAAAATACAAATATTCAAAGCTGGGTA